>NC_134675.1:8333061-8633061 GCF_030463565.1 Pelecanus crispus
AGGTGAGCATAGTTCTCTGGATTTCATATGTGGATTAACCAGTGAATCACTTATTTGGGACAGGCATGCTCCCATCCTAGGAGATATGGTTTTGACATTTATTTTATTTTTTGTTCAGTGGTGGCATAGACCCTGTCTGCCCTAAAAATACAGCTTTCCTGGAGTCAGTCTCACTGAGACATTAACTCAAGAAAGAAGTGGCACTAGCGTAAGGTATACAGGGGTTGACAGTGCTACGGGCTCAAAGAAAGTACCACATAGGCTCCCACCCCAAGCAAGAAATTGAGCACTGTATCAAGAATTCAAGTGCTTGACTTCTTAAAGAATTGCTTTGGTAAGGGTGGTTGCTTTGTTTGGAATACTTGCTTCTTGACTACTGCTTTTTAGGCTCCAATCTGTGTTTGATCCTGGAAAAGGCAGATAAGCATGTTCAGATACGATAATGGGTATGGTTGGATTTTTTTGTAGATGAAACCTGTTTTGATGTAAAAAGCTGCACTGGAAATATTTTGCTTCTGCTGCCTCATAATTGTATTCAGTGCTCTGTAAATATTAGAAATTCAAGTGCAGTAAGAATTTACCCTTTTGATTAAAAGCCTGAGATACAGTTAGCTTCTATGGGACAGAGTTTGAGCTTTTATTTATTTATTTTTCCAGTTGAACGAGGTACTTAAGTATGAAAGTACCAAAAAAAGCCTTTAAATAAAAGACTGGCCATTTCTGTTGTCTAGACAGTTAGAGGTTTTGGTTAGGATAGGATGGGCTTATCACTATTGTAGTGTGAGAGTTTAATTTCTCTGGTTTGCATTGAGTTTTTGTTCATTTGAGTTATCTTTTAACACAGACTTCCCCTTGAGCTAAGGTTATTATAAAACAAAGAAGACTGAAGTCACTTTGTTTATTTCAGTAAAGTAGAAGCAGAAATTATTTTTATGCCTTGTCTTAGAAAATTGCCGTGAAATTGGCTGAAATGCAATTTTTGTTCTATGTATACATACAGTGAATAGAGCAGGAATTTAGAGACAAAGGTAAAGAAATAAGATTAGAATGTCTGACCATAGAAATTAGAGTATATTTGACATTTATGAATATATGGGATTTAGGGGTAACTTCTAATCTTTGATTCATACATCTGATTTCTATTCCATTATGGTAGTTCTGTGCAGGACATAAATAACAAATATGTAGTAAAAGCATCATGTTCAGGTTGAAGTGAAGAATTATGATTTTATCAGGTATTCTTTATGGGATCCTTGTCAGCATAGGGCCTAGAAATAATAAATGGATTCTGGGAAACAGGAATTAATATCTTCAAGCAAGAACATAATTGTAAGTAAAGGTTCCATTGCTAGGAAGCAGAATATAACACTTAGCTCATGCTGAGTTGCAGTCTGTACCATGATCAGTTCTATTTACTTGAGTACAATTATTCACAGAGCAGCTTATTTAGAGCAGGTTTTACTTGGGTAAGCATATTATTTTCTAATCCTTAATTTTCAAAGTCTTAGAACAGAGCTAGTCAGAAAATTAAGTTTGAACTTTTCTGGCAACAGGCTGGTACTTCTGTTAAAAATGATAATTAAACAGCAGTGTGTCAGAGAGTTTTTCACAGAAAGGAACTTAAGAGATCCCATGCTCAGGCTTGAATTATTTCCTTAAACTATTAGAATTGATTTACCAGAATAAAGTAAATTAAATTTTTTTTAGGTCACTGAAACGCCAAATGAGTTAAGTCCAGAACCTCTCTTGGTGGGTAAATTATGCTTTGTTTAGCAGAAGCACAGCGTGAAGTATCCTTGCATAGTCTACTGAATTCTCCAGTTCCATAAAATACCACACTGTGTCTGTACCTAGACAAAGTATTATTTCTCCAACATATATTCAGGGTGTTTTTATGTACCTAGTTAGTGGGTGCTTGTTTTGTCTGAGATCTCTTAATAAAGGGTGCTTAGAGCTTATTTGTAAAAACATAATTACTGTAGTTATAATTAGAACTATAAATGCAAGATAAACATATCGCTTGTATCATTGTTAACTTTCCTTTTCCATTAAGGAGTCACAGCACAACAGCACAGTTGAAGAAGACTCTGAAGGAGATAATGATTCTGAGGAATTTTATTATGGAGGACAGGTAATGGAGAATATTTTTGCACAAGTTTCAAGAAATTAATATTTGAAAGCTTCTGTGGTTCATTCCATTATAAATTTATGATAATAATTAATTTCTTATGTTTATTCAACATAGAATAGAATGCCATGTGTATATATACATAGTATTTTATAGTAGAAGTATTGAATATGTTATACTGTATAATTACATAAAATTTAAAATAAGATGAGTTTGTTTACATTTGGAAAGCTGTGAGAACAGAAAAAACAAGTGCTCTTCAGGACATTTGAAAACAGAAGCCAGTTGCTTACTTCCAGGAAATACATATTCACTCTTTAAACCATATTCCATTATTGATACAAATGGGAAGTCAGGCTGTTTCCTTCTGGAGGACTGCCATTTTGTAAAGTCAAGAGCACTGGAATTTAATGGTAAAAAGGTTATTACAAAACAATTTTGATCTAGGCAATAATGCATTCTTTTTCTGAGCTCTACAGTTAAATTCACCTTGAAAAATACTGCATATTTTTAGATGAATGTACAGCTCTGTCTTTACTTCTTGTTCCCTCAGCAGAATTAGTTATTATTACATTCTCTTATGTACTGGGAAATAAAATCTCTTAATATCTTTTCCTTCTGCAATGTCAATAGAGCACTTCACGCTGTTAGTCTCTTTATTCAGATTTTTCTTATCTTTTTAGTCTATTGCCCCAAAAGAATCATTCCTCACTTATGTTATTAGAACTGTTTATTTCAATTAACATTTTAACAAATTACGGTTGCTGTTTATGAAATTCTCACTGCCTCAGCCTTGAGGCTGAAGCCATCCGTGCCCTGGGTGTGCAGAGCCGAGGCTGCAGGAGCATGCCAGCTGGTTGGGTCGGTGCAGAGAGCATGGGATGTTGATGAGCAGGACATCGCTGAGCCTCTTCTCTTGCAGAGCCAACAGCGTGGTGGGGTTTGAACACAAAATACACGTTGAGGTGCTTTATTCTAAAAAAAGCATGTCCCTAAAAAGCTATTAAAAGTGATATTGAAACTGGAACTGAAAGAATGTATTTTTGGTGTCAGAAAATAACTGACATGGGGTACTGGCTCATGTTCACTTTAGAAATGACTGCAGGAAATGCGTCCCTTCAGCTGCCAATTCCTACGGCCCCATGGAGAGCTGGGAAGGATCGTGTACACATACTTCAGTGCAAAGACCAGTGTCTTATTTTAATCTGCCTGAAAGGAAAAAATCTTCTGATTTTGCCCTGTAGTGATGAGTTGTGTGTACTGGCTTCATTTTTCAACTCTGCAGAAAGGGCAGTAACCTTAAGGTGAAGGAAAAGGCAGCTGGGAGTGCTTACTTCTTGAACCAGCACAAATACATTTAGTAAAGGATGCCTGCCAGTGCCTGAATGAATGAATAAATATTAACTGCCTATGCGATATGAACACAGAGAGCAGTAAATCATTTTGCAAAGTGTAAAAGAGCTGTGTAATAGGAAATACAGGTTAGAATTTCGTTGCCTTATATTTGAAGTGGAAACTACATTATATTGCATTGTCATTTTTTTAAGGTAGTATATTTAATTGAAGGAACAATAACTGGCAAAAAAAGCAGTAAAATTACAATTAAATCAGCAATAAAAATAAAACATCAGATGGCTGTGAATGTCTTGAGTATACAATACTCAAAAAGGAAAATAAGGAGAACAAAAAAAAAACCCAAAGACATCACAGAAAGTATATTTAACAAGAGAGAAAAAAGGAAATTGTTAATTTAAAATTTCATGGTGTCGTGGTTTAGCCCCAGCCAGCAACTAAGCACCACGCAGCCACTCACTCACTCCCCCTACCCCGATGGGATGGGGGAGAGAATCGGAGGAGTAAGAGTGAGAAACACTCCCGGGTTGAGATAAGAACAGTTTAATAATTGAAATAAAGTAAAAGAGTAATGATGGTAATAACAATATAATAATGATAATAATAATAATAACAATATACAAAGCAAGTGATGCACAATGCAATTGCTCACCACCCACTGACCAATACCCAGACAGTTCCCGAGCAGCAATCGCTGCTCCCCAGCCAACCCCCCCCAGTTTATATACTGAGCATGACGTCATATGGTATGGAATAGCCCTTTGGGCAGTTTGGATCAACTATTCTGGCTGTGCCCCCTCCCAGTTTCTTGTGCACCTGGCAGAGCATGGGAAGCTGAAAAGTCCTTGACTAGCATAAGCAGTACTTAGCAACAAGTAAACCATCAGTGTGTTATCAGCATTCTTCTCATCCTAAATCCAAACCAGAGCACTATGCCAGCTACTAGGAAGAAAATTAACTCTATCCCAGCCGAAACCAGGACACATGGTCAAAAAGAGAAAATTCTAAAGAAGAATTTAAAAAAAAGATTGAGGAAATAAATAGGAAATCAGATAATGAGCAAAGTCCCTCGAGAGATAAAAAGAACAGTCCTTTTTCAAAGAAATTGATTGTAAGAGTTATTAAGTGAGCACCAGATGTACTGGAAAAACCAAGGAGTTGACTGTATATATGGGGAACCAGTAAGGTAAGCTGCTGCATTTGAGACAAGTGTGTGCTGTGCCCACAGAGAAAGGGGACAAAAATGTTAAATCTAGCAACTAGAGGGAATAGATGCTAGTGTAATTGTGTGCAATACACTTGGAAAAGGTGGAGGTCAGGGATAATTCTAACATTTCTAAGTGGTTACAGCTGGAAAGACAAGAGAGCAACTGATGATGAAACAAGGACCATGGAAAATGGGAAATGGCATTTGATGGGCAGTGAAAACAAGTTATGACCTTTTGGTTATAAATTAAATGTTTGTATCTGCTTCCTAGGCACCTGCTTGTAATCCTCCCTAAGGATTTAATGGATAAATACTTTAAAGTAGCGAAGTGATTCAACAGTCTACGTCCTACTGATTTTCAGTGGGTCATTATGTGGGACAAAATAATCTGAATCAGGTCTCAGATTAAAAACTGACTATCTAAACACAGACCCTTCAGACACAGCAAAGTTATCAGATTTTTTAGCTTTTATATTCACTTTCTCTGAGACTCTTTGTTAATTCTTACTTTAAATCTCTATCTTCTACATTTGCAAAAGGGAACAGAAGATTGAAACAGTACTACTACTGCCTTTGGCACTCTCTCTCCCTCTCTCTTGTGCTTCATTTACAGGACTTACTTGCAAATGCAGATATACAAAACTCTGGCAGTCTCCTCTGTGTACATCAGTATGTCTGTGGCACTAATTCAGGGATGGAAAATACCATGCTGTGATCTTACAATTTGCCAGGACACTGCTTTGTTTCCTTTTTGAGTTCATAACCTCTTACCATCAGAAAATAGATTAGAGAAAGCATTATGTCAAGCAGTTCTGTGTTCTGCATAGTGTTCCTTTTGGATTTTAGTATTATTGATACAGACGACTGCTTAAAAAATGTGGTTTAGGACCAACAAAGGTGACGGGTGAGCCACAGCTATGATTTGTGAAATGATTGCTGTGCTCTCTTTGGAAGCAGGGCAGCAATTATTGATGCATCTTTAAAGAATTCATCTTTGAGTAATGAGCATGTAAAAAGGATTGGTTTTCTCCTACCTTAAGTGGAAAAAAAATTATAATAAAAGTTTTCTTCCTGTGCTCTTCTACTTGGGAAATTATTCTGACATGCCTGCCCAAACAAGGCAGGGATACTTGGCTTATATGCTTCTGGTCATGAATATCGTTGATATCTCTGATAAATACATGCCCATGCTATGCTGATGAATTCTGTTCCTTATATTTGAAGAATTCTAGGTCTAATCAAATTATTCTTTGCTAATTTTCACATGTAAAAAGTGATCAGATTATTATTATTTTAATTCTATTGAAATTTATTTAATTAGATTGAAAAATACATCTCTAGGTATCAGAGCGGAAAGTGTCACAGCACTGGTCTCCTACAGATTTGGATGTACAAATGGAAGAAGCAGTACTGCAGTTAGATACAATTCTGCAATAGCAAGAATTCTCAGCAGGAATTTCTGTATAAGGATGTATATATGTCTAAGGGGATAAATTGCACTCTTGTGCTTTGCTCTCTGAATTTGTCAAGGGTACAAGCCAAATCCTACCCTCATTTCTGAATCTGTCCAAATCTAGGGACTTCATTGACTTTTGTGGAATTATTGTAATTCTAATTGGTGTAAAGAAGTAGAATTAGGCTCACACAATCAGGAGCATATTGCTTAAAAAGAAAGTAGTAATAGACTTTTAATAGATTGCTACAAGCCTAAAAAGCTGTTTTGGTCCTTGTAGAAGATAGGAGGATATTAATTATTTCGACTTCATACAGCCCAACCAAACCAGCTCACAATTTTTCTTTATAGTGTAAGCACTAATATAATCGTTTCCACTTTCCATGCAGAGTTTTAAAAAATGGGGATGATGTCTAAACACATGTTCCTTTACACCTTCACTGGTAAAATACTTAAAATGGGAAAGTGTTCTTTAATTATTTTTCTTTTTGATCTGATGCAATTGCATTGGTAGATAGAATACAGCCAATAGAATACAGTCAAATACAGCCAATGAGTAGACTGAAAATGTAACTTAGACGCTGAGACGCTTGGTATATAGTGTATTCTCGTGCTTCTCTTGCTGAGCCCAGGCCATTCTGTGTCTAAAATATATGAGAGTGTGACAACAAGCAAGAGGGAGCAAACCTTTGTCCTGTAGTGGCTGGACTGGGATGCTATGACTGGGGAGAGATAGTTCTTCTCCTACTTACCAGTTCTAAAATGCACAAGTGGCCCAGAACAGACCCCAGGTCAAGACAAGGACAGAGGGATGAGTCCTTTGCAGCTTCTCTTCCCACAAACTGGAGCAGGACCCTCTGGAATTTCAGTGCAGAAGTGCCTGCTTTGCAAATCGCATTGCTTAGGAGAGCTAGACCACCTCAGTGCTTCAGCTTATCAACACAGTGTCCTTTCTGAGCATGGCATTAAGGAATCTTTATGCAGCATGTTTTGCAGGGGGAACTTTCAAAAGCCTAGATTAGGTGCCAGTAATGAAATAAATAAGAACTCCTAGAATTATTCTTTTTTTCTGGTAGGTTAGCTATGATGGAGAACTTCACAAGCACCCACAGCTGGAAGCTGATTTGACAGCAGTAAGAGAGATCTATGGACCTAATGCAGTCTCTCTCAGGTATGTCATTGACCCTTCTGTATTGTGGAACCTTTAATGTTTTGGAAATTGACTTCCATGTGGACCTTCCCTCACTGCCAAAACACAAGTCTCTTCTGATGATTTCTGTATATTGTGGCAAAAGGAAAGGGCACTGCTGGCTAGTAATAATGCTGGCTTTGGTTTTTTTTTGTGGTTGAGTACTGATACAACTGTCTATGCTGAGAACAAGCCCTGGAAGCCTGTTCTAAAACATCATTGTCTTTTGCAGTTCAGTCGGTATTTGATCAGGCTGTTGTATTTTGTTGAAAATTACTATTCAACATTACTCTAAACCCTTGTTAAACTTCTTTTCTGTCATATCCTGTCTTTTACCCTGGAGGTGAACAAGAGGAATGATAACAGAATTAGTAAAAGTTTTCCCTAGGGAAAGACTGAAGGAATTCGATTTATCTAGTCTGGAAAAAAGACAGAAGGAGAGGACATAATAACAGTTCTTCAAAAAATAAAGCCTTTTGTAGATAGGAGGAGTAATCAAATGTTCTCTATTGTCATCATGAGAGAGACAATAAGAAACTATCTTCCTTGGCAACAAAGAAGAATTTGATTAGATTTTAGGAAAGCTTTCTAATTGTGGGAAACTAAAGTAGCCTACAAAGGGAAGTGGTGGAACCTCAGTCAGGGGTGGATTGCAAAGAGTAATTACACAAAAATTCTGTTGGGCATATATGAGTGTGCATGATTCTGCCGTAGGGCATAGCCGTATGATATTTTTAATATGCTTCAGGTCTTTTATAACTTCATTTTCCATCTATGTAATCTTAATAATTTCATTAAAATAACAGGTAGGCAAGATGGAACAGACCTGTCAGATGTATTACAAAGAAAATATCAAAGTTCTCATACAAACCAAGTACTAAAATACAGAGAAGATAATAACCTTAGGCATACATATATTGCAAGTAACAATTCCCATTAACCTCTAAACAATAAGCTCTGTTATTTTAGTCTAAGAAGAGACAACTATGTCTACAACTATGGTGTACTACACTTTTTCAAATTAAGTGGAAATTCATTACATTTTGGGGAATTAAAATCCAAATAGTTGTATATGGCTTTAGGAAATCATAGAATCGTAGAATCATAGAATAGTTTGGGTTGGAAGATCATCTAGCCCAACCCCCCTGCAGTGAGCAGGGACAGCTTTAACCAGATCAGGTTGCTCAGAGCCCCATCCAACCTGACCTTGAATGTTGCCAGGGATGGGGCCTCCACTACCTCTCTGGGCAACCTGTGCCAGTGCTTCACCACCCCCATCATAAAAAATTTCTTCCTTATACCTAGTCTAAATCTACCCTCTCTTAGCTTAAAACCGTTACCCCTTGTCCTATCGCAACAGGCCCTACTAAAAAGTCTGTCCCCATCCTTCCTGTAGGCCCCTTTTAAGTACTGGAAGGTTGCAATAAGGTCTCCTCGCAGCCTTCTCTTCTCCAGGCTGAACAACCCCAACTCTCTCAGCCTGGCCTCGTAGGAGAGGTGTTCCAGCCCTCGGATCATTTTGGTGGCCCTCTTCTGGACCCGCTCCAGCAGGTCCATGTCCTTCTTGTGCTGAGGGCCCCAGAGCTGGATGCAGTACTCCAGGTGGGGTCTCACCAGCGCAGAGTAGAGGGGCAGAATCACCTCCCTCGACCTGCTGGCCACGCTTCTTTTGATGCAGCCCAGGATTCGGTTGGCTTTCTGGGCTGTGAGTGCACATTGCCAGCTTATACCCAGCTTTTCATCCACCAGTACCCCCAAGTCCTTCTCCACAGGGCTGCCCTCAATCCTTTCATCCCCCAGCCTGTACTGATAGCGGGGATTGCCCCGTCCCAGGTGCAGGACCTTGCACTTGGCCTTGTGTCACGACCCGAATTGGACTGTCCAGAGAGGATTGTGGAGGTTCTGTGATTTCCTTGGGCTAAATTAAGGTGAAACAACACCAAACCGTCAATTAAACACTTTACTGACAGTAAACACCAACCTGAACTTGGAAAGCACCATGATATGCAGGGGATAAGGGGGACCCTCCCACTGAGTCACAAGGTTCAGAATAGACCCCCTTGCTTTCTAAACCCCTTTCCAGAGAGGAGTCTAGGTGCAGCTAGGTCCAATCTTGGTCTCAGACTTGGTCAATGGTTTATATGAATAAGAAGGCAACCCGAACCAGGAAAGCACCACGATAAATAACGTGGGTTCTAATCCAAATACTTAGGAAAGGAAAGGAAAAGGAAGAAAGAGGAGAGACAGAGAGATATCACCACCCTTGGGATCCCATGATGTTGATGATAAACATGGCAGTCCTCCAGCACTGGGCGCACTGCTCCCAGAGCGCAGGGCCTCCAGCTGCACCAGCAGCGGGTGGGGGAGGCCAGTCCGGAGCAGGGGCAGCAGCAGCATGGGGTCCTCTGGCGGTGGGGGTGCGCCACGTGACTCCTCGAAGTTGTGTCTTCTATAGGCCAGTCCCCGCCTCTAATCTCGCCCCCCTTGAGGCTTGTTCCAGAATGTTTTCCATCTTCTGCACAGGCGCCACTGGGGGGGGGGGGGGGGGGGGGGGTCGCGAGGGGTCTTTCGGGGGTCTTTTGAGCGGTCATGAGCCCCTTCCTCAAATGAACTCTGCATAACCTTTGGCCATCAGAGGGTGGAACCACGAATCCTCTGACCCGCCTCCGCACCAATGGCTTCTCACCTGTGGTGCTATGCAGACCCCAATTTATCCCTATGGAGACCTTGTCTCTTTGCAGACCTTAACTTGCCTCACCACAACGTTTGAGGCATTAACTCTTTCAGTCCCTGACACCTTGTTGAACCTCATGAGGTTCACATGGGCCCACTTCTCAAGCTTGTCCAGGTCCCTTTGGAAGGCATCCCATCCCTCAGGCGTGTCAACTGCACCACTCAACTTGGTGTCATCTGCAAACTTGCTGAAGGTGCACTCGATCCCACTGTCTATGTCACTGATGAAGACATTAAACAGTACTGGTCCTAATACAGACCCCTGAGGAACCCTGCTTGTCACTGATCTCCATCCACACATTGAGCCGTTGACCACAATTCTTTGAGTGTGACCATCCAGCCAATTCCTTATCCACCAAACAGTCTACCCATCAAATCCATATCTCTCCAATTTAGAGAGAAGGATGTTGTGGGGGACCATGTCAAAGGCCTTACAGAAGTCCAGATAGATGACATCCGTAGCTCTTCCCTTGTCCACTGATGTATTCACTCCAACATAGAAGGCCACTAGGTTGATCAGGCAAGACTTGCCCTTGGTAAAGCCATGCTAGCTGTCTCGAATCACCTCCCTGTCCTCCATGTGCCTTAGCATAGCTTCTAGAAGGATCTGTTCCATGATCTTCCCAGGCACAGAGGTGAGGCTGACAGGTCGGTAGTTCCCAGGGTCCTCCTTTCTCCCCTTTTTATAAATGGGTGCAATGTTTCCATTTTTCCAGTTACCAGGGACTTCATCTGACTGCCATGACTTTTCAAATATCATGGAGAGTGGCTTGGCAACTACATCAGCCAATTCCCTCAGGACTCTGGGGTGCATCTCATCAGGTCCCATAGACCTATGTATGTTCAGGTTCCTCAGGTGGTCACCAACCTGATGGGACATGGCTTAGTAGGCATGGTAGTGTTGGGTTGATGGTTGGACTGATGATCTTAGAGTAAAACCCGTGGGTTGAGATAAAGGCAGTTTAATAGGACAGCAGAGGAAAAGAAAATAATAATAATAATAATGTCCAAAATGAGTGATGCACAGTGCAATTGCTCACCACCCGCCGACCGATACCCAGACAGTTCCCGAGCAGCGATCGCTGCTCCCTGGCCAACCCCCCCCAGTTTCTATACTGCCCATGATGCCATATGGTATGGAATAGCCCTTTGGGCAGTTTGGGTCAACTATTCTGGCTGTGCCCCCTCCCAGCTTCTTGTGCCCCTGGCAGAGCATGGGAAGCTGAAAAGTCCTTGACTGGCATAAGCAGTACTTAGCAACAACTAAACCATCAGTGTGTTATTAGCATTCTTCTCCTACTAAATCCAAAACGCAGCACTATGCCTGCTACTAGGAAGAAAATTAACTCTATCCCAGCCAAAACAAGGACAACTGCCTTCTGCATGTGCATATGGCAGTCCTAAAAGAGATCAGCATCAAAAACTCAGTCTTTTCTTACAGCCATGCATACAGAGTGTCATACATAAGGGGGAATATCACTAAGAAGCTGTGCCTGTGAGATGGTAGTGTTATGGAAATTATGCATGCCAGACACCATAACAGGGTTCGACTCTGGGTTTCCACTGAATCAATAAGCTGAAAGATAGATTCCTCTGTAGGAGTAGTTTTTATTAATAGTGCTACAGCTCAAGCTGGGTGCCTCCGAAGAGGGACCCTGAACAAAGAAATCACTGGGCAATTATACCCTTACAATCTAAGTTCCCCACCCCTCACGTGACAGTTCGGACCAAGAGTAATATTAGGGTCTGGGGTCTTCCCATTCTTCATTGGGTCCTTTCATTGTCTCTAGGTGGGACGTTTCTTTTCTTATCTATAAGGTTGCAGCTTCTGCTGATCATAGAATCATAGAATCATAGAATGCTTTAGGTTGGAAGGGACCTTGAGATGATTGTAGCTTCCTTATCTTCTGGCTTGAACTGGCTCTGGGGCCTTCTTTTACTTAACTAGGTAAAAGTTCAAAATATCTAGGTGAAAGTTCACAGCTTGCAGCCCAAGGCTTCAGCAAATTTAGCTACTAATGCTAAGCAAGTTATGCTAAACAAGATCTACATATGTAGTATACCAAATTGCACAACAGTAGAAACCTCTTTTTGAACACAGTGTAGCCCCGTGTCAAACATGCAGAAACTGATGGTAGCGATTTATCTGGTGCTGAAAACCAGGAGGTGGGATTTGGGTTCTTCCCTCTGTTCCATGAATCCCTTTTCCATTACCCTTCACATGCTGCAGGGCAGCGGTTCTCAACTCATAACTCATGCAAAACCATGGTACACCAACACACAACTCCGAAAGAAGATGAGGACATAGACATACAACCATACATGTAATAAATACCAAAAAGAACTGAAAGCACAGAGAATACATATTTTATGAGACCCAAAGCCGCCTTTAGCTTGTAAAAGTAACCAGCACAGTGAAAGCAAGTATTTTCTGGGTTTTGTCATTGGTTGTGCAGGCAGAGAGTAGCAAGCTCTTCCTCAATAATACCAACAGTGCAAAATGGTCCCCAAGGAAAGCAGGCTCGAGCACAATGCTGAGGACGTGTTCCTTCAGCTCCTCGCTGTGGACTCAGGCCTGAGAGTCCCAGCTGATATCAGTTGTCAGTAGAAATGTCCAGGAGCAAGGGAAGCTAATCTGTGAAAGATAAAACCATGATGACCAGTGATAGGACACGAGGAAATGGTATGAAGCTGTGTCAGGGGAAGTTCAGACTGGACATTAGGAAAAGGTTCTTCACTGAGAGGGTGGTCGGTCACTGGAACAGGCTCCCCAGGAAAGTGGTCATGGCACCAAGCCTGTCAGAGTTCAAGGAGTGTCTGAACGACGCTCTTAGTCATATGGTTTAGTTTTAGGTAGCAAGAAGCAGGGAGTTGGACTCAATGATCCTTATGGGTCCCTTCCAACTCGAGATATTCTACGATTCTGTGATTTTATAGAATGAGAGCTGCAGAAAAGTGAGTATGTGAGCAATGTGTTTTCTACTAGAAGTACCAGTGAACAAGTGGGTTCTGGATAGTGTTTGGGTGATGGAGAACTGTGTGTGCAACATTATGTGCCCAGTCGTTTTCCATCTTTATAGTTGTCCTTTTTTCATAAAACTAACTCCAATTAATTAGTCTCATAGGACTTTCTTTAGCCCTGCTTCTGAACTTTGTAAATATCCCAAATTGACAATAAACCTGGCTACTGGAATTCCCATAGGAGACTGGGCTGTTGGGGCATTTCCTAAAGCCAGAATAAGAGACAAGTTGTGCCAAAGAAAGGGTGATGGATGTCCCCCACAACCTGGTCTGTTCTTCCCAGTGGAGCAGATATGAAATTTAATTATTTCAATCTAAGGAAGAAAAAAATAGATACAAGTCTTGTACTAGTGATAAACTATAGTGCTCTTTCATAAAAGACAGTGCCATCTTTGGCAAGCTTTAAAAAAGAAAATGTACTGTGCTCAATTTTTTAAAAGAATAGATATAACACACCTACCTTCAGTGCTCTGTATTATAGAAGTATTTGCCTGAAGCTGCTCAGCAGGTATCTGACCTGAAAAAGTACCGTCTCTTTTATGTTTTCTGAATTTTAAGTGAATATTGGTTTGTATATAGTTTTATGATGCCTTTTTACAGGGTGCAACTGCCTCCACACATTGTACTGGAGCATAGTCACTCTGGTTTGACTATTAAGATCCAGTTATCATAGTCATCTTTATGCTTTCTGGCTTGTAATCCCAGCTTTTCCAGCCAGACCTTGTTAGACTTCTGAAATTATCCTAGGACCTGAGTGCTAGCCAGCTAGGAGGGGAATAATGATGGGCTATAAAGTTGAAGCTCCAATTTTGAAGTAATTTGTTTCCTTCTCTCAGAATGGACTCATTTGTCGTGGTTTAGTCCCAGCCAGCAACTCAGTACCACGCAGCCGCTCGCTCACTCCCCCTACCCTGATGGGATGGGGGAGAGAATCGGAGGAGTAAGAGTGAGAAACACTCCTGGGTTGAGATAAGAACAGTTTAATAATTGAAATAAAATAAAGTAAAATAATAATAATAACAATATAATAATAATAGTAATAATAATATACAAAGCAAGTGATGCACAATGCAATTGCTCACCACCCGCCAACCGATACCCAGACAGTTCCCGAGCAGCAGTCGCTGCTCCCCGGCCAACCCCCCCCAGTTTATATACTGAGCATGACGTCATATGGTATGGAATAGCCCTTTGGTCAGTTTGGATCAACTATTCTGGCTGTGCCCCCTCCCAGTTTCTTGTGCACCTGGCAGAGCATGGGAAGCTGAAAAAGTCCTTGACTAGCATAAGCAGTACTCAGCAACAACTAAAAACATCAGCATGTTATCAACATTCTTCTCCTACTAAATCCAAAACACAGCACTATGCCTGCCGCTAGGAAGAAAATTAACTCTATCCCAGCCGAAACCAGGACAGTATCCACCCCTTATTCTATACCATCTACGTCATGCACAGGCCCTCCCCTTTCCAATGTGTTCCAATTAATCACCACCGCTTTCCCTATCTTGATATACACACAGATAACATTCCCTTCGTCTATGGCCCATCCCTCTAAAATGTCCATTGAGTTCATTTAGCCCATGACTTTGGGTTCCATCTGTCATCACAGTCTTTCAGAGCAGGAGAGGTGGTGTGCAGTGTTGGACTGTTGCATGCTGAAGTCAGTTCTCATTCCAACATGGTTTCATCAAAGTTCATTTTCATTAAGCTGGGCAATTCTTACTGCAATACCATTGATGTGGCATATAGCAATCATAATATACAGTATTATATACTTAATATTAACCTACTATATTATTATATTAACATGCAGTTAAGAGATAACATACAGTTAAGAGATAACATACAGTATTATAAAGCAATTAATATCATACCATTCAGTTCATTGGCTATTTTCACCCAAAATCAAATCCCCTTGAGGTACACATTGGGCTTCCCCATCCTTTCGCATCACCCACCAAGTGCACCCAGGTCCTTGAGCAAAAGCAATCCCACGAATGGGTTTGCCTTTGCCAGAGGGGGAAGTAACCCAGACTGTCTTCCCCAGCATATTTTTCATGTGCACTACAGGAACTTTATCTCCTTCTACAGTACGTAGAAGTTTTGATTGGGCAGGGCCAGCTCGATTGGCAGATCCCCTGGTGTTGACTAACCAGGTGGCTTTTGCTAAATGCGTATCCCAATGTTTAAACGTCCCAGCACCCATTGCTCTCAGGGTAGTCTTTAACAATCCATTGTATCGCTCAATTTTCC
This sequence comes from Pelecanus crispus, assembly GCF_030463565.1. Lineage (NCBI taxonomy): Eukaryota > Metazoa > Chordata > Aves > Pelecaniformes > Pelecanidae > Pelecanus > Pelecanus crispus. The sequence continues at coordinate 8,348,399 of NC_134675.1, forward strand.
CGGAGGCTGGTGCATGGTAAGGGATGTGATACACCCACTCAATGCCATGCTCTTTGGCCCAGGTGTCTATAAGGTTGTTTTGGAAATGAGTCCCGTTGTCTGACTCAATTCTTTCTGGGGTGCCATGTCGCCACAGGACTTGCTTTTCAAGGCCCAGGATGGTGTTCCGGGCGGTGGCATGGGGCACGGGATATGTTTCCAACCATCCAGTGGTTGCTTCCACCATGGTGAGCACATAGCGCTTGCCTTGGCGGGTCTGTGGGAGCGTGATGTAATCAATCTGCCAGGCCTCCCCATATTTATATTTCAGCCATCGTTCACTATACCCAAGGGGCTTGAACTGCTTGGCTTGCTTGATTGCAGCGCATGTTTCACACTCATGAATAACCTGTGCAATACTGTCCATAGTTAAGTCCACCCCTCGATCACGAGCCCATTTATACGTTGCATCCCTTCCTTGATGGCCTGAGGCGTCATGGGCCCACCGAGCTATAAATAATTCACCCTTATGTTGCCAGTCCAAATCCACCTGAGCCACTTCAATCTTAGCAGCCTGATCTACTTGCTGGTTGTTTTGATGTTCTTCAGTGGCCCGACTCTTAGGTACATGAGCATCTACATGACGAACTTTTACAACCAGGTTCTCTACCCGGGCAGCAATATCTTGCCACAATGCGGCAGCCCAGATGGGTTTGCCTCTGCGCTGCCAGTTGCTCTGCTTCCATTGCTGCAGCCACCCCCACAGGGCATTTGCCACCATCCATATGTCAGTATAGAGATAAAGGACTGGCCACTTTTCTCTTTCAGCAATATCTAAAGCCAGCTGGATGGCTTTCACCTCTGCAAACTGACTCGACTCCCCTTCTCCTTCAGCAGTTTCTGCGACTTGTTGTACAGGACTCCATACAGCAGCTTTCCACCTCCGATGCTTTCCCACAAGACGACAGGACCCATCAGTGAACAGGGCATATTGCTTTTCATTTTCTGGCAATTTATTATACAGTGGGGCCTCTTCAGCACGTGTCACCTCCTCCTCTGGTGATATTCTAAGGTTTTTTCCTTCTGGCCAGTCCATGATCACTTCCAAGATTCCTGGGCGACTGGGGTTTCCTATTCGAGCCCCTTGTGTGATCAATGCAACCCACTTACTCCATGTAGCATCAGTTGCATGATGTGTAGAGGGGACCCTCCCTTTGAACATCCAGCCCAACACCGGCAGTCGGGGTGCCAGCAGGAGCTGGGCTTCAGTACCAACCACTTCTGAAGCAGCTCGAACCCCTTCATATGCTGCCAGTATCTCCTTCTCAGTTGGAGTATAGCGATCTTCGGATCCTCTGTATCCCCGACTCCAAAACCCTAGGGGTCGACCTCGAGTCTCCCCTGGTGCTTTCTGCCAGAGGCTCCAGGTAGGGCCATTCTCCCCGGCTGCAGTGTAGGGCACATTTGTAATATCCTGCCCTGCCCGGACTGGCCCAAGGGCTACTGCATGAACTATCTCACGTTTAATTTGTTCAAAGGCTTGTTGTTGCTCAGGGCCCCATTTGAATTCGTTCTTCTTCCGGGTCACTTGATAGAGAGGGCTTACGATCTGGCTGTAATTTGGAATATGCATTCTCCAAAAACCCACAACGCCTAAGAAAGCTTGTGTTTCCTTTTTGCTAGTTGGTGGGGACATAGCTGTTATTTTGTTGATCACATCCATTGGGATCTGACGACGTCCATCTTGCCATTTTATTCCTAAAAACTGGATCTCCTGTGCAGGCCCCTTGTCCTTACTCTGTTTTATGGCAAAACCAGCCTTCAGAAGGAGTTGGACTATTTTCTTTCCCTTCTCAAAAACTTCTTCTGCTGTGTTGCCTCTAAGGTTGAGGTGGGTTTTCCATCCCACTTTCTCATGTCCTCTCCATAATCACGCAGGTAAAACCACAGGGTGCCCCGTGGTGTGTATCCTCTATATCCTCTCTCTTGAGCATAGGGACGTTGACTCCTAATGGCTGAGACACTGGTCCGTGCAGGTGGGGAGTAGGACAGATCCTCTCTGAGTTGTTGGAACTCTTGGCATATTTTTTCAGACAGTTTTTCCACAGCCGAGACACAGGCCCGTAGGGAGGAAGAGAGCCTTTCTTCGTAGTCCCGGAGTTGTCTAGCCACTTCATCCACCGTTGGTGCCTCGTCGTCTTTCCAGGCTAGTATTGCCAACGAGTTGGAATACGATGCTGGTGCGCTCCGTACCACCTTCCGCCACATGGATTGTGTGCACCTGACTTCATCTGGGTCTTTGGGTAACCGCTCATCATTCAGGTCACTGTAAATCACCTCCAGTACGCCTAATTCCCTCAGGTACTGGATACCCTTCTCTATGGTGGTCCATTTGCTTGGGCGGTATAAAACATCCTCCTTGAAGGGATACCTTTCCTTCACGCTTGACAGAAGTCGCCTCCAGAGGCTGAGCGGTTTTGCCCCTTTTCCAATTGCTTTGTCAATGCCCCCTTCCCTGGAAAGGGATCCCAGCTGCTTGGCTTCCCTACCCTCTAAATCCAGGCTACTGGCCCCGTTATCCCAGCATCGGAGCAGCCAGGTGATGATGTGCTCGCCTGGATGACGACCAAAATCTTTTCGCATATCTCGCAGCTCACTCAGGGATAGGGATCGGGTGGTCACCATCTCATTTATGGGTTCTTCCTCCTCTGGTTCTCGTGATGGCCCTGGTTCATCTTCATCCCTTACTAAACGAACTGATTTCCTCGTGTATTTCTTCTTCTGTATAGGGGCAACTGATACCGGCGCAGGTTGGTTCTCTGGTTTAGCCGCAGTGCCTGCCACTGGGGTTGGAGTGGCTGCAGTACCTGTGGTGGGTGTTGGAGTAGCTGCAGTGCTTGTGGCTGTGGTTGGAGTAGCCACAGTGCTCATGGCTGTGGTTGGAGTAGCCACAGCGCCTGTTGTTTTGTCATCAGATCCAGAGACCCTCTCTTTCCCTTGAGGGTACTGAATAGTGTTGAACAGGGCTCTATAAGCATGGGCCAGTCCCCAGCATGTTGCAATGAGTTGTGTCTCTTTGGAGTTGCCAGGGTGAGAACATACTTCTTCCAAATACTTTACTAGTTCTTCAGGATTCTGCACTTGTTCAGGGGTGAAGTTCCAAAACACTGGAGGTCCCCACTGCCCTAGGTACTTGCGCATACGATCCCACACACCCTGCCACTCATAACTCTCCAGCCTTGGGGTAGATCTCTGCATGATATTCTTAAATTGCTTACTAACCTTTGTCAAAACCAAAACAATATTCCCAAGAAGTATCAATAGAAGTATCTTAACTGCCCAGGGATGTTCAAAATACCGAAAACTTTCTGTAATGAGGGAGGAAGCATTATAGAATAAGGTAATGAAGGTGCCATTCTGTAGTTCCTCCACAACAAACGTCTCCGAGGGAAAGGTATAATTGCTAACTCTCTCCATGAGGTGGTACCCGAAGTACAGTAATGACTTGTGTATAAAACCCAGATACAAAACCATGCTCAAGGTCAGGATTTTGATAAGGAACCTCCCAAGCAAAACATCCTTAATCACTACAGAGCATAGCGCAATGCACAGACCAACACCAAGCTTTAACATGCACAGCCAAGAAAAGAACATGGTACAGATCAGATGAACTAATATCATGACCGGCAACTGTTAAGAGATTCCTTAATACACTCTAGTTAATCTGTTCTTATCTCAAACCCTTCGTGCCCCACGTTGGGCACCAAAAAGGACTGTCGTGGTTTAGTCCCAGCCAGCAACTCAGTACCACGCAGCCGCTCGCTCACTCCCCCTACCCCGATGGGATGGGGGAGAGAATCGGAGGAGTAAGAGTGAGAAACACTCCTGGGTTGAGATAAGAACAGTTTAATAATTGAAATAAAATAAAGTAAAATAATAATAATAACAATATAATAATAATAGTAATAATAATATACAAAGCAAGTGATGCACAATGCAATTGCTCACCACCCGACGACCGATACCCAGACAGTTCCCGAGCAGCGGTCGCTGCTCCCCGGCCAACCCCCCCCAGTTTATATACTGAGCATGACGTCATATGGTATGGAATAGCCCTTTGGTCAGTTTGGATCAACTATTCTGGCTGTGCCCCCTCCCAGTTTCTTGTGCGCCTGGCAGAGCATGGGAAGCTGAAAAAGTCCTTGACTAGCATAAGCAGTACTCAGCAACAACTAAAACCATCAGCATGTTATCAACATTCTTCTCCTACTAAATCCAAAACACAGCACTATGCCTGCTGCTAGGAAGAAAATTAACTCTATCCCAGCTGAAACCAGGACACATTTATGCCTTTAAAAGCAACTCAGAAAAGTATTTATTCCTGTCACCTGAGTAAAGTATATTGTTTTGCTTGCTTCCTTAAGGAATGATTTATTAAAAACATATTTTTACCTTTGATCTCTTGCATGTTTGTAATATCTGTTAACCCCACAGGTAATGACAAAAAAAAAAAAAAAAAAAGGCATCAAAATGAGCATTCCTAGGTTTTATTAGATATTTTCATCTAAGGGGAAATGATGAGATATACAACAGTAGTAGTTCTCCTCCAAATTTGCTGAGCTGCAGGATTAGATTTGATACTATTTCCTCTTCCTACTACTGTAGATTTTGGTCATTTACCTCCATTTTTATTACCGCAATGAATTATGTAAACTGATAATTATCATTATCAGCTGTGTTGAGGCATTGAAAAGCATTATCAGATATGGCATTTGGCCACAAGCTGTATGGCCAAACTACATTTAATGTGTAAGCACTTAAGTACAGAGGGTTTTAAGGATCTATAAGCCCTGAGATTTATATTTTGACTTTATAAATCTTTGATAGTGCTCATCAAGCACAAATGATTAATACAGTGCTGAAAGGAATGGGAAAACTCACCTGATTAAAGGTGGCTCAGAGGCTGGTGCCGTTGGTGGAACTTTGGGTTTTTCGATCACGGGGAGGTTTACACAGCACCAGGCCTGCTGGCGGCTGATGGAGTTCAGCTTTCTCCAAAGGGGAAAAGGATTCTCGCCCATGAGTTGGCGGGACTCACTGAGAGGGCTTTAAACTAGGTTTGAAGGGGGAAGAGGATATAAACGGGCCCACTAGTGAGGAGCCCAGGGGCGGCATGGCAACGTTGGGGGTGAAATCGATAGCCCAGCTCAAGTGCATCTCCACCAATGCACACAGCATGGGCAACAAACAGGAGGAGCTGGAAGCCCTTGTGCAGCAGGATGGCTACGACTTAGTCACCATCACAGAAACATGGTGGGACGACTCTCATGACTGGAGTGCTGCACTGGATGGCTATAAGCTCTTCAGAAGGGATAGGCAGGGAAGGAGAGGCGGTGGGGTGGCTCTGTATGTTAGGGAGTGTTTTGACTGCATAGAGCTCGACAGTGGTGATGACAAGGTCGAGTGCTTATGGGTAAGGATGAGGGGGAAGGCCAGCAAGGCAGATGTTCTGTTGGGAGTCTGCTATAGACCACCCAACCAGGATGTAGAGATAGATGAAGCGTTCTACAAGCGGCTGGCAGAAGTCTCGCAATCGCTAGCCCTTGTTCTCGTGGGGGACTTCAACTTGCCGGACATCTGCTGGAAATACCATACAGCAGAGAGACAGCAGTCTCAAAAGTTCCTAGAGCATGTGGGGGATAACTTTCTGACGCAGCTGGTAAGCGAGCATACCAGGGGAGGTGCCTCGCTTGACCTGCTGTTTACTAACAGAGAAGGGCTTGTGGGAAATGCAGCTACTCAAACCGGTGGGCTTTTGGTATAGCTGCCTTGGAGACGGAGGAAATTAAACAGCTGTCCACCTTGCCCGGTCTCTCGGAGGACCCTTCTGTTGTGGGGTTGCTGAGGGTCGAAGAACAACAGGTGCCGATCGCCACCACAACAGTGCACCGGCGGCAATATCGCACCAACTGAGTGTCACGACCCAAACTGGGCTGCCCAGAGAGGATTGTGGATGTTCTGTGATTCCCTTGGGCTAAATTAAGGTGAAACTACACCAAATGATCGATTAAACACTTTACTGATGGTAAACACCAACGCAAACTTGGAAAGCATAACGGTAGGCAACCCGAACTGGGAAAGCGCAATGATAGGCAATCTGGGTTCTAATACAAATACTTATAAAAGGAAAGGAAAAGGAATAAAGAGGAGAGAGGGAGGCCTCAAGCTGTGTCAGGGGAGGTTTAGATTGGATATCAGGAAAAATTTCTTCACGGAAAGGGTAGTCAAGCATTGGAACAGGCTGCCCAGAGAGGTGGTAGAGTCACCATCCCTGGAAGTGTTCAAAAAACGGGTAAACATGGCACTTTGGGACATGGTTTAGTGGGCATGGTGGTGTTGGGTTGATGGTTGGACTGATGGTCTTAGAGGTCCTTTCCAACCTTAATGATTCCTAGTTTTTACTTTCATTAAAAAATAATGCAGCCACCAAGCCAGGAAACATGAAATTAATTATTACTCTACCCTTAACTGGTTTAGTGGTGGACTTGGTAGTGTTAGGTTAATGGTTGGACTGGATGATCTTAAAGGTCTTTTCCAACCTAAACGATTCTATGATTCTATGATTCTCTTACAGTGGGAGGGACTTTGTTCCCCCAGTCCCTGCCTTGAGGTCCTTCCAGTCGAGAGGTGTGGGAAGAGAGGTTGCCAGTGAAGACCGAGGCAAAAAAGTTGTTGAGGACCTCAGCCTTCTCCTCGTCCATTGGTACCAGTTTGCCAGTCGTGTTCATCAGTGGGGGTACACTTTCTTTGACCTTCCTTTTCTGGCTGACATGCCTGTAGAAGCCCTTTGCGTCTCTTGCCACGTTCAGCTCCAGCTGCACCTTGGCCTTCCTGACCCTACCCCTACACAACTGGGCAATGTCCCTGTACTCTTCCCAGGATACCTGTCCCTGCTTCCACTGCCTGTGCAGTTCCCTCTTGCCCTTTAGTTTGACCAGCAGGCCTCGACCCATCCATGCCGGTCTCTTGCCGTCCTTTCCTGATTTCTTACACGTGGGGATCGAGAGCTCTTGCGCTCTATGGAAAGTGTCCTTAAAGATCTGCCAGCTCTGCTCTGCTCCCTCGTCCCTGAGGGCAGTTTCCCAGGGGGTCCTTCTGACTAACTCCTTGAACAGCTGGCAGGTTGCTTTCCTAAAATTCAGGGTCCTGACTTTACTCTTTGCCTGTCCCATATTCCTCAGGACTGCGAACTGCACCAGTGCATGATCACCGCAGCCCAGGCTGCCTCCAATCTTGACGTCACCGATTAGCTCGCTTGCATTGGTGACCATCAGGTCCAATATCACATCCCCTCTGGTAGGGCTGTCTGTTACCTGGCTTAAGAAGCTATCCTCAGTGCACTCCAGGAGTCTCCTGGATTGCCTGCAGCTCGCTGTGCTACTTTTCCAGCAGATGTTGGGGTGGTTGAAGTCCCCCAGCAGGATGAGAGCCTGTGAGCACGATGCCTCCTGTAGCTGGAGGAAGAAGGTTTCATCAGTAGGCTCCCCTTGATCGGGCGGCCTGTAGTAGACACCAACCACAAGGTTCCCTTTGTTGCCTCTGTCTCTAATTCTTACCCATAAGCTTTCAACCTGCTCGTGGCTATTCTTCAGAGGCAGCTCTTCACAATCTATTCATTTCTTGATGTAGAGGGCAACCCCTCCACCCCTCCTTCCTCGCCTGTCCCTTCTGAACAGCCTGTAGCCATCGATAGCCACACTCCACTCATGGGATTCGTCCCACCAAGTTTCAGTAATGGCAACTAGGTTGTAGCTTTCTAGCAGCATGGTGGCTTCCAGCTCCTCCTGCTTGTTGCCCATGCTGCATGCATTGGTGTAGAGGCACTTCAGCTGGGCTGTTGGCCATGTCACCTTCTTAGAGGAACACCCCTTAATTTCTTTGAGGTATTTCACCGGTGTTTCCCTGCTGCCTCCTATTACCTCAGGAGCCCCTGGCTCCTCTCTGTAAGACGTCAGGTGTGCTCCAGTGTACCCAGAACGTCTCAGAGCAACAGGCTGAGGGCCCTCGCCAGCAGCCCATCCCTCTAACCTTGGCGTGTCATCCCACAGCTTGTCACAGGCAAGCCTGATATTATCCCCCTCCCCCTTCAAGTCTAGTTTAAAGCTTTGTCAATGAGCCCCGCTAGCTCATGAGCAAAGAATGAGATATTCAAGCAAATGAATTAGATAAATGTTTAGTTGCCAAACTGATAACTATGAAATTGAGCATACCTTGATATAGGCTCTCTCAGGCTCCTAAAATTGAAACATTATATGTAACCTTTCAAAAACTTTAATGCATCTAATTTATTCAATCAGCTGTTTCATTAGAAGCATTGTGATTTCCTTGGGCTCACTGTAGTAGAAATTGGCATCTGTGGCTGCTTTTGGCATGTGGAAAACTTTCATACTTCTTCCACTTTGTTGCAGTTGAAAATATTCATAAAATCTTTGAAATTACAAACACAGCATTAAGCATTCAGTTTCATCCCTCTCCTGCAGCTCCACTTCTGTGACTGCAACAAGTCTGTCTGACAGTGACACCCACTAAGATGCATATTTCCTAGACAGTTGACCCTCTTTTAGTAGTCTCCTGCTGTCAGAGAGTCAACTGTACATATAAAAGGGAAATTCCTATACCTGCATGCTTTTCACCACTGCCCTTTGAAATCTGGCCACCAAAGCCATGAGAAAGCCCTCTGGACTGACTGATCCAAACTCTTCACTATCTATTTACATTGCTTATGCATTGATGGACAGAGGACCTCTGGGAGCTTCAAAATCAAGATGTGTTCTTGGAGCCATTGTAGGCAGCAGATCATAAGCTTCAGGTGCTGGAAGAAAACATGATTTCTTCCTCCCTTTCAGCTTGGAGAAGTAAAATTAGAGTCAGTATCATGTGTCTAAAATCCATTTTCTATGATGGTAATGGAGTGGGGGCAAAGGGATTTCAGTGAGTATGGAAATTGCACAGTTGTAACTTATTTTTATCTTATCCTTTCTTCCACTAATATTTCTTTGTTTAGTTAGTTCAGCTATTCTATGTTTCTGTTTAATTTATAAAATTATGCCTGCTCATAGCCTTTTGAATCTCAGTCATGTGAGTAACACCAGCCTGCATTCATAAATATTAATTAGGAGTTCACAGCAATCTGTTCTTTGGATCTTCTGGAAAATTTACAAAAAAATCTGAGGCTACTGTTGTATAGCATAGTGGCTAAGCCATTCAGTAGGTGGATAATTTCATTGTTTCAAAGTCAGTTCTTCAGTGAGCTGTAGGAGGTCAGCGAGCACCTGTATGGCTCTGGGTGAGTGGACTCTGGAGCAGCCATAAGGGTGGCTGGGAAGCCTCCAAGTAATGCAGCCCTGGACAGCTGTTCACCTGCCCTGTGTGTGCCATGTGTGGACGTGTTTGATCTAGAGAGAGACTTTGGGTTTGACCTTACCAGAGAGAACCACTGGGATGCCGAGGTTTGGTGGAAGGGGTTCCCTCCACAAAATTTCACAAGAGGTCAAGGCATTTCCAGTGCAAGCTAGGTCCTACCACGGACTGAGAGGCCACTTTGTTAGGACATAGTTATATTCACAAAAATATTTTTGTATTTCGAAATTACCTTATCAACTTATTTATGCACAACTTCTACTGTGCACCGTCTTCGTCTAGTTTAATAGAAAAACATGGAAGTCATTGTGAGAACAAGCATATAAATGCAGTGTAAAGCAAATACCTAGTGACTAGAAACCAATTTGTGAAAAATTGAGTGATTGCACTTTTACAGAATTGTCCACTGAAGTAATTTAAATGAAAAGGAAAGTATTTTTTTATTTAGGTATATGAATGAGTATTTTCTAGCCCTATTTTTCAGAAGTCTTCAAGTGCATTGGGGGAGGGCGATCAGAATGAGTCAGAAAATAAGAGGCAGAAAAGTCACACTTTAAAAGTAAGATTTCAGACAGCAATGAAACACCTATGAGCATAAGTTAAATCTGCACCTTGGGGATTCCAGCAATACTACACGTAACAGATAAAATAAGGTAAGTATTGCCTTGAGTGCATTACAGGGCAATCTTTATGTTTTGACAAACAAATTCTTGAATGTATGAAGCAATACCACAGGTATAATATGCCACCCTCTAGGCTATGTTGTATTTGTCTTCAATGATTTATCTCAAGCCTCTCCTTAGGTTGCTGGCTGTTAACCTAAAATACTTTTGAAAATTAACTAGGGTTTTCTTTTGTCATAAATAGGAGTAGCATGTGACCATTATTGTTTTCTTGATTTATTTGTGCAGTATGTGAGACAAAAATACATAGCAGCAATGGAGAGAGAATTTGGGGGACTTAGTAGAAAAAAGGATTTAGCCTATTTAAGCAAGACCTACTGAAAGAAGGTTAATGATTCCTAGTTTCAGTGCAGCAGATGGTCACCCACTGGGAATATTGATCCAGTCTATGTAGATGTGTATTTTATCACCATTCTGATTTTACAGACAAGATTATCCTTTATAAAATCTTCTCTGTTATAAGTACTTCTGCGCTGAGGAGTATCTTAAAAAGCTCTAATGTAATGTAATGTAATTCTTTCCTTTCAGGGAATATGGAGCCATTGATGATGTAGATATTGATCTGCATATTGATGTTAGCTTTCTTGATGTAAGTAATCTAATCACAGGATTACATAATGAACATTAATACCCATTTAATTCTGCTACACATCAGACTCTCTAGACAACCACTGAGATGTTCCTTTTTCAGAGGCTTGATCTTCATAAATGGCTGTCACATTATTGATTGCTACTCAGTGGAAAGGTTTCCTTTTCCTTTTATGATCACATTGTTAAAATGTTTTGTAGGCTTTTATTTACTGCATATGTATTTCCTTTCAAACATGCTTTGTGAATGGTAAATGTTTTAACTGATATAAATGAAATACTTTTTTTTTTTTGCTATCCTAGACATTAGTTAGGTGAAAGCACTTCACCAGTCCTGGGGGGAAGACCTTAGCTGGAGCTTTCCTGTGTGCTTCTCAACATCTGCAGCTGATTAGGGAGAGGCTTGAGTGGCAAAGGAGACAGGAAAGTGGTGCTGTCAACTGGCAGCATGGCTTCTGTAACAGTTATGCTGTCATTAACTCCACACTTCCTCACCTCATCTGTGCAGTAACTTCCTGTCCTCTAGATGCAGAATGAAAATTTGTGCTTTTAGGGGCATCATTAGCTTTTGCACAGATATGTCATATTCTCAGGTCAGCATAGCACATAAGTTCTCAGGCTCTTCTAAAATTTAAGAAAATCTGATCATACCTTGAATTATTTTAATCAGTCTTAAGAAGGAGCAAACATTTCTTTTGCCCTATGTTATGGGATGAGTTTCCTTTCCATCTTTATTTGCTCCTTTGCTTCTCAGCTTTGAAGCAGTATCTCTTGATAGATGGGAACATGTCTGCCTGCACTGTACATGTAGTGTTGTGTAGAAACCTGTGCTCAGTTTAAATGAGCATACTCAAGAACTGGAAGCAGTCTAACACTGCTCTTAGGGGCATCAGCAGGCAATAGTTTGTCCTAAGTCTCAAGTTTGAAGTTGGAGTAGATATTCCACAACTGGGTAAATGGATGGATGGTGTTTATAACAGCCCTAAGGTAGACTGACAAAATGCAACAGTTCCTCATGATGGCTAATGGTGTCTGTTGTTTTCTTTTTATCTTGAAATAGGAAGAGATTGCTGTGGCTTGGGATGTAATTCGCACAGAGCCTATAATAGTGCGATTGCACTGTTCACTTACACAGTACTTAAATGGTCCAGGTTAGTCACCTGTGTATTCTTCATGTGCCTTGTATGGTGTCTCGGTCTGAGCCATGCACTAGGTGGTAGATACTCATTCACTGCCAAATCTTTGACCCTGCATGTGCTTAAATCTACTGCTGAGAGCAGTCCTACTGGTTTGAAATTATGCTTACATATATTTGCATGGCTAGGCCCTCAATAATGACGTGGGCATCCAGTTTAAACTTTCATAGGTTGAGTTTTGGAACTTGTTTTCTTGATATCCTTTGAAATCCAGCTGCTTCCCCTAGGAACCAGGGGTTAAGGAATAAAGATCAACAGTTTCTAATATGTGATTTCCTGATTTTGGAAATCAGGGATCATCTTCACAGATGCAGATATCACTGATAAGGTATACATACACAGATCTGTGCAGCACATTAATATGCCCTTTTTTCATGCACTTTCGAAGAATCAGGCCATGATAATTATCTTCCCAGCTTCTGATTTCTGTATGACTGTGTGAGCTCTGGGGATCTTTAAATTTGAATGAGAATTTTAAATGTTATGTTGACATCCTACTCTCTGGTTGTTATGTGACTAAAGCTTCCTCATGAGAGTAAAAATGGTCAAACTCATGAAGAATCAACTGAGACTGAAGATTTGGAAACATTCATATGCAAGAGTCAACTTCAGATATATTTTTACAATGGGAAGTCAGAACTAAGTGTGTAATTTGGATCATAACTTGCCCAGCTTTGGAGACTTCCAGTGCAAGCTGTCAGTTCAGGCTTGTATCTGTGGGAGAATTCTGCCTCTGGAAAATGAATCGATATTTCCAGTCATAATATGTTTAGCAAAATCTGTCCCAATGAGCTATTTTTATAAGATATGTTGTCTGCTGATTCTAACTATAAGCTATATTCTGTTCATTCAAATAAGCATTTAATTACATCAGTCATTATTTTTTTTTTGCCTGACTTTGGTCTTTTTGTCAGTATTTTATTGCTTCAATCTTTTTTGTAAATATGCAGATCTTAAAATATGTATTTGCCATAGCAGGTAGCAGTGTTAGTATTCAGAATATTTCTATCAAAATGTAATTTAAAAAATAAAAAAGTGCAGCAAATAAGAGAGGGTGAAGTGTGAAGAGCAGCGTGCAGTAAGAAATGATCTAGTGAAATGAGAAGTAACAACAAGATATCTTCTGCACCACTGACAAGGTTAAAACGGGAAGCTTAGTTCCCAGTCCTGAAGCTGACTGATTGTTGGGAGTACCTGAGTACCCAGAAAGGCAAGATCAGGGCCAGAGGCAAGTGCTTCACTGCTACTTGTTTTATGAGCTCAGCTGCTGTTGCAGCCATGTTTCTTTATTTACCAGAAAAGGACAATGAGATCCACCATCTTTTGTGTTAACAAAACCCTTTCTCTGTGTATTCCTCTTCCCCCTTAATTATGTTGTTTTGAGACTACTGGGCCATAACTTTATGCTACATATTTTTCTCCTATAGTACTTTCTGTTCATTGATAAAAGAAACAGAAATACAGTATACTCCAAAGCACAATGAGAGGTATACATACCACACTGTAGCTGTTTAATATCCTGATTTTTAGATAGTCATTCTTCTAGTTAATACCTTGTCTCATTATTGTACCTGTGGGCAGTTTCTCCCATGTGCCTTAGAAACCTGTCTTACATTAGGATGAATCAGCCTTTGGAGGTACCAGGCTGTCTCCTCTGGCTGTAGAGCTTAGACAATAATTGTAGTCTAGATGTCAGATTTTAAGATTGCTGATCTAGGTATGATGATTCTTATTGAAAATATTCTCCCCCTACCATGTGTCCTAAATTTGCCAATCTAAAGACATTGCTGCCCCTAATCAAAACATTTATCCTTTTTGAAAAATTCAGCAGTTTGTCTTTAAAAGATGAGATTATTTTTTAATAATAACATTAGAGAAAGGGTATCTACAGTGCTTTGAACTAAGTGAAATTGGATGGCCAGGATATATATATATATTGTATTTTGTTTTTAAAATTAATTTATTAAAGTGAAATTAAAGGATAAACTTTGACATTCTGAATAAAATCTGGCTTTCTGAGAATAATATAGATTATAAAATACTGATTTTCTTTTTCTAATGAAATTTGAACTAACCCCAGATTTTTTGTTTTCATTCCTTTTTATTTTACTATAGTCATGTTGTGGTTTAACCTGGTAGGCAGCTAAACACCACACAGCCGTTTGTTCACTCCTCCCCTCGCCAGTGGGATGGGGGAGAGAATCGGGGGAGGAAAAAAAAAAACCTAGTAAAATTTGTGGGTTGAGATAAAGACATTTTAATAAGTCAGAAAAAGAAGGGAAAATAATAATAATAATAAAAGAATATACAAAATAAGTGATGCACAATGCAATTGCTCACCACCCACCGACCGATACCCAGACAGTTCCCGAGCAGCGATCACTGCTCCCCGGCCAACCCCCCCCAGTTTCTATACTGAGCATGATGTCATATGGTATGGAATGGCCCTTTGGGCAGTTTGGATCAACTATTGTGGCTGTGCCCCCTCCCAGTTTCTTGTGCACCTGGCAGAGCATGGGAAGCTGAAAAGTCCTTGACTAGCATAAGCAGTACTTAGCAACAACTAAACCATCAGTGTGTTATCAGCATTCTTCTCATCCTAAATCCAAAACACAGCACTATGCCTGCTACTAGGAAGAAAATTAACTCTATCCCAGCCAAAACCAGGACAAGTCATTACTTCCTTATGTAATACAAAATATAAAGTCTATTCGTGCTTGTAATATGTGTTGGCTGTTGTTCTGCCTCGAGGACCTGAGACTCTCTCAACAAGTGCTGGATTCCATCTGCCACTTCTATCTAGTAAATGTTATTAAAGGATTTTAGTAGTACCAGGAGCTAATTTCCAGCCTTCACCCCTTACACTTTCAATTTTCTGACAGATGAATATGGATATACCAATGTTAGGATGGGTCTTGAGGAAAATTCAGTGTAATCCTTGGCCGCTGGAATTCATACATCAGGCACTTAGATGATGATTATCAATCTTGTATTAAAACACCCTCAGAAAGAAAACCCATATATTAGTTAATTCAGTTTATTCCACTCTGGATTTTCTTCATAGTCACAGGAACTGTAGTGTGTAAAGACTACTTACTTGGAAGAAAGTTTAAGAGATTAGATGAGATGGATTACCAGTCCAGATACATTTAATCTGATGCTGCTCTCTAGTACTTCCATAATATAAAAAAAAAAACAAGATACATTTATGTAATTAAAATTAGTGGGAAGAGATACATTTTGGGCAATTCAATTTCTAAAATACTTATTTGTAAAATTACAAATTATATTGTCTAATATTCCAGAAAGGATGGTTCATTTCTTCATGGACTTAGATGACATGTCTGCTTTCACCATTGCTTCAATTGCATTGCCTATAGTAAAGGTCCAGATAGAATAGGTTCCTTAAATATGACTTGTATGGTCATGAGTTCTTGATTATTGCTTTAAGTTCATATATCAACAATATGTCCTTTTTCCATAGTGCCAACTGTGGATGTATTTCAGATCTCTACTAAGGAAAGATTTGGGCTGGGACATCAGCTGAAAAAGTAAGTCTGGAAAAGTGTAAACCCCTGTTTTTAAGTAAATATTACACTCTCTTAGTTCCCAGACCATGTCAAGTAGGATAAAATTCACAGGTTGTCAGGTTAGTTGGATCAAAGTGTTTTGAACTTGTTTTTCTCTAAATAAAAAAATAAGAGGTTTTGCCTTTTTAAGTTCAATTTTGACAGTTGTTGGAGAGAACTTGATTTGTGCTGCCTGCCAGGGTTTTCTGTCACTTTACTGCCATTTAGGAAGTAAGCTACAAAAGTTCAAAAAGACTGTAGCTAGGAGTCTTCAATTTCATGCTTTTGTTTACATTGTGAAGCCTCTGGAGCAGGAATCTTTTTTAGCATCATGCATACCCTAAGGGGGCTATGCTTTCATGGTGGCCTCTAGGATGTATCACAGTAATTAGGCCATCCATGTTTTGAGGACAAGAGGGAAGAACAGTGGAAAAAATTAACAGTTTCATGTGTTCACGGTACAATTCAATTTAATAACATTTTGCTGAGTCATATGCTTGTGTATGTGTAATAAAGTGACAAGAATATAGGCTTTAATATCTGACCCTTACAACAGTAAGAATCCCTTAAGAAAAAAAATCTTTTGTTGTTTGGTGTTTAAAGACATTCAGTGCAGCATTTTCGTAATCATACAAATGAAGCAATGTTATTAAAATCTCTATGGTACATGACTTTGAAGAAAAAAAAATAAAAAGCTCCCCAGGCATGAAAAGTCTCTTAAAACAGTTCAGTACTTACACTGTCTCTGATTTGAGCACTGGGTAATTACCAAAGGTTCCCATAAGACATTTTCAGGTACATATCTGCATAATTCACAGTTGACCGGAAGTCAGAATACCTATGAACTCTTTGGCCCCTCATGGCTGTGAGCCATGGATATTCATCTTTGAAGAGCTGGAAAAATTTTTATATAGTCCATACCAACTTCCACTTTGACTTTATCACTCATAGACCCCCACTGCTAGATTAGAGTCACAGAGTAATTTGGCTTAGAAGGGACTGCTGGAGGTCACCTAGTGCAACCTCCTGCTCCAAGTAATGCTGACTTCAAAGTTAAATTAGTTCACTTCAGGGCCTCAGGCAGCTGAGCTGTGTAAATCTCCAGCCTTTGTGGGCAACCTGTTGTACTTAACCACTCTTCTGTGGATGCCTTTTCTTTATAGCCTTTATGGTTTTTAGTTTTACTTGCTACAACTTGTGACCACTGCCTTTTGCTGTGCATCTCTGGGAAGTGTCTGGCTCTGTCTTCTCTGTAAATCCCTTTGGGTAGTGTAATATTCAACATCCCTACCTTCATGTTTGTGCTTTAGGAGAATATGCTCCTACCTGAGCAGTGTGGGTGCTGTAGCATACCTCTGTAGTCACTGGAGAGACAGATGCCCATAGCTGAATAGAATGCCTTTGAATCAGTTTGTCTCTAGATCTCCATGAGAGGCATAATTATATAAGTCTTGCAGCGGTTGTTTACACAGACTGTATTCTCAATAAGAGTTCCATGTGAATTAGTTTTATGTGGGGAAAAAAAGCATTTTTGAGTAGCTGAAGCACCCAATCGTCAGTCCACATATGTGACGGAGAAACTCTGTCTGAGGACATTGCATCATGTTGCCTACATGGTGAACTGAGAGACCCTAGTATTAAAGTGAGTATGTCTTGGCTAGGATAAGAAAATCTTTTTCTTTCTTAATTTGCAGAATCATGCAGACATTTGTTACACAACAGTGGAAGAACAGCAAAGAGAAATCTAATTGTACTCACAATAAGAAGGCGTTTGACAAAAAGGTGAAATCCCCTCTGCACATCTTTTCTACATTGCGCAGGTAATAGCAAGGAAAATGAGCTGTTACCACCATATCCTGTTAAAAACCCACAGCAGACTTCACAAGGTGAAATATTGACTTTTCTACACTGAGAAGTGTTCTATTTATATCTTTCTTCATGGGTTTCCAGTCCTTGCCTTGCATGGCATCAAAAGCAAAATGAGTACAATTGCAACTTCTAAGACTATTTGAAGGCAGAGCATTTCAGTGCCCTGCTCTCTGAAACAGCCATAATTCATCTAGAATTAGAAATAATTCATTTTATATTACTTTACTTGGTTGTATTTGTATCTTTACTAGCTTGGTAGCATTTGACTGTTACTTGAATAGCAAGAATATATATAAAAAATATATATTATAGGGGTTTTTATATATAGATATAAAAAATTGTGGTTGTCTAGCTGTTCTTTCCACAGCTGTGTATATCTTTAATTTTTTAAAACTAGAATGGTCATTAATGAAAGACTGATCTTTAGAGCTGCTGAGCACCCACCCCTCTCCACTGTTTGAGAACATGAATGTTCACCACTTCTGAAATGCAGGCACAGAATTTCAAAGAACAAAGGCATTAAAAGCATAAGTAGTAGTTTGTGAATAGTTAATTTGAATTCATTATGACTTCTGCCAGTTACTCATACTCTTTAAAAAGTGTCTGTAAAATCAGGCTGATTTTACCTCTTTCAAGAATGTGAATATTTACTCTAGTGTGTTTTCCTGCTTATGAAGGGTTGACAGATCACCCCTTCTGTACATTTGAATTGAATGCTTCTTTGAACATTCCTTCTTTTTGATGAATTTTGCCATTCTAAATTCCATGTATAAAAAAGAGAGGGAGTACAGTAATCACACACATTGAAGAAGGGAGGAATGTCTTTGACATAACAAAAGATTATTTGTTTTTTCAAAGGTAGAAGAGGAAGACAGTGTTTTAAGTAGAAAGCTTACCCATTCCCTACCATGCCATGCGCCATTGCCTAGCGCAGGCTGTAACTTGGGGTTTGGTTTTATTCAGAAAGGGCATACAAAAGCCAGCCCGATCTTTCTCCTCTTGATTTGGCTGCTGCTGCGGTGCCTGTCCAAAGACCGCTCAGCCGAAACACAGGGACCCCCTCTCTCTCCCTAGAGCACCATTCCTACCTCCTGTCTGCCCAAGGGTGGTAATGAGCCAACTGCAACAGAGAGTCAGCAACCTCCACGTGAATTTTCCACTGTCACCACTTGCTAACAGGGTGGTGAAACCTGTCAGCCTCTCCCCTTGGGGTTTCACATCTTTTCTATTTGATCAAAGCCCAAAAAATACTCCAAAGATTAGGGTTGCTTGTAAAGCATAGAAAAATGATTCAGCATACCTGATACTGGTTCTTGCTTTACAAGGACAGGTGAATGTGAACCTTACAGAAATGTCACAGTTCATGTGAATGTTGTTTCATAAAAACCTTTTGTTCTTTACTTTCTGCATTCATAATTTAGGTCCCTCACATTCTCATTTCTAGTGTTACAGAGCTAGAATTTGTCTAAAACAGGAGAGAAGGGCATCAAATTGTCTTCCACAAAGCACCCAGATTATTGTGATGTTTTTAAAAAAATGTTCATTTCAGCTGAATTAAATTTGATTTACTGCCTGCAAGTTTCACTGCTCATTATATCTTCCATTGGATCTGGACATAGAATTTGTTATGCTGTGTCCAGAAGACAATAACTTTAATGGGATCATGCCATGATGATTACACAGGAAAGATAGATTTTGATAAGAAAAATGTGATATAATCTTGTGTGAAATATGTGTTTTTCATTTCAAAGATAATCTCCTGAATAAATGGTTTGAGACATAGGGACCTTTACAAAGAGCTGTAAGGATATAGTTCTAACTCGTCTTAAGTAGTTAGTCATCTTTTCAATGGATGGGTTTCTGTATAAATAAGAGTAAGATGTCTGTTTGGTATTGGGAAATTAGTCCTACATACAATTGCTCATTTTTTTTTAATGTTGGGCTGTGTTTATCACTAGTCAAATACATAAAGATAGGTGGTACTTAAAAATTTGTACATATGTCTGGATTTACTTGTTTGATTTGCACAAGATGATTATTTTCCAACTATGTCTTCCCCTTCTTTATTTTTAAGGTCGCCAAGTTATCCTCCACCTGGCTGTGGTAAAAATAAATCAAAACTGAAGTCAGAACAGGATGGGATCTCCAAAACTCACAAGCTACTGAGAAGGACTTACTCTAACACAGTTAAGGCAGAGGATATGTGTGCCACAAAATCTCACAGAACCTTTGGCCGCTCATTATTGAGTGACCCTAGGGCTGAACAGACAATAGCTATTAAATCACACAAACTGTTGAACCATTCTTGCTCTGCAGCTGTCAAGCAGGAGTGCATCACTTTAAAGCCCCATAAGCTATTAAGTAGGTCGTGTTCTGGGGACCCTCGATGTGAGCACAACAGCACCTTGAAGCCCCACAAACTTTTAAGCAGGTCCTACTCCAGTAATCTTAGAATGGAAGAATTGGATGGATTGAAGAATCACAAATTACTCAGCAAGACTTACTCCAATGCCCCTAAATCATCCAAAATGGAGCCTTTCAAAGAGTCCACCATAGCAGAGGGCAGGAGTCTCTCTCTTACCTCAGGACTTATTGGTATCTTAGCACCATCTTCATCATCACCTTCACAAGCTGCTGTGCGTAATATTTTTTTTTTATTCTGCTCATTTTCCTCCTATTATTTTCCAAATGTACTATTATGCTTATTATGCAAAGGCATTAATACTTAGGACATATGTTAGTGAATATATTGGATATATTGAATATATTGGAAGACAAGAGCAACGGAGTCAGCTTTTTAAGGAGGATTTAAACAACTGTGCATGCACGTATATTTAAGTTATAAAACCAGAATTTGCTTAAGTCAAGACAGAGATTTTGCATCTCACATTGAATACAGCTCAATGTACAGCTGCTGGCCATGGGAAAAGTTCAATCATCCACTTCCTTCCCTGCCTCTTTTCTTGCTGCAGGAAGAAGGGAGAGTGTGAGCTTCTGTGCTGCAAAATTGACTTGGTCACACAGATCTTTTCTCATTTCCCTGTTTGCTTCATGGGGGAAGCAACCGTCCATCGGCTCATTCGGGTGCCAAGTCACCTCTCCTTCTGGTCTTTTCAGCTGTGATCATCATCATCATACTGGAAGGAATGCAGTCATGATTCAGCTCACCTCTTACGCATTTGTGCTTTGTGAAAGGTTTAACCTTCAAACATGACGGTCGCAGCTGGAGGTCGGGGAAGGAATTAGGCCCACACTGGCCCCCTTTCTTTCCCCAGAGACATGATTGACTGGGAAAACAAAGGGTAGCACATATTCTTAAATTTAAGAAAGAGCTCTCAAAATTAATTCTTCTGCCCCTGCCTTTTAAAAGATGGCTTTTATACTTCAGAGGAAAGAGTGGGTCTGTTTGTGCTCTTTCAAGGCACCGGTCTGTTTTCTGTGTTAGACATGGGGAGAGACACTTAGGAGACCATCCTCTCCACTCCCTTAGCCTGGCGGTACCTTGATGTTCTCAGTGTGCAAAAGCTGATTCTTGCTTGAAATATCATACATATATTCAAAATAGTGTATTCTGAATAATGAAGTTACATTGAGTGTGTTATGTCTCATGGTAAATTAGTTTAATAAGCTGTGAGCTATACTCATCAAATCTAAAAGCAGTGATATACTATCATAAAATCATTTGTATACATGCTGTGTGGTTGGTCCCTGTAATGTGCACAGCAAAATTAATTTAAGGTGAGCCAATAGATGTTTTACTTGTCACAGTTCAGAGATTCAATTTTTTCTGAATCGGCAAAGGATGTCTTAACTTAGCAGACTTTTCTCTCCTGAAGCTAATATAAAATGTCTCATTGGTTTTGATAAGATAATGAAGAGTTGACTAAGTGGTTTCATTACTGAAGTTATCAGCTGATATGGAAAGAATGCAAGCCCTGCTTGACAGTCTATAAAAACTACCAGTAATTTATTGCTATAATGCATTTACTTTGAGGGAAAATCGTCACATACATGGTCAGGTGCAGTTTGACTGATGTTAGCAGAAGGGCATCAAGAGTCTATTTCACATTTTACATGCAGGCACCAGATGGGTAACCTGGGTGCCTAACTGCTATTTGAAGTCAGTGGAATGTGGAAGCGATGAATCAGGACCCTAACTTCTCTTCAGTTCTCAGCTTAAATACTTGAATCTCATATATGAATACAATTAGGAGGATTATTTCCCAGGAGAAAAAAGGGAAAAGTTTCCCAAATAAGCAGTCAGAGAAATTAAAGGAAATAAGACTATAAACAAAAACAAAACCCAAAAAAGCTGTAAATGGAGCTGATCTGACTCTTATTCAAAACAAGGGCTGATTGAGATAGATATCTGCCAAGACGGAATTTTGTACCTTACTGACTCCTCTAACAAAAGTTCCTTCTAATTTATTTGTTGTATGTTGAAATAAAAAGGCAGAAAGAATCTGAGTGGGATCTGAGCACAGAGGTCTGTCAGTGTGGTGCTCACAGAAGTGAGATCTTAGTAAATATATAAAAGAAAAAGATTTTCAGCTGTTCTGAGAGTTACATTAGTCATTCAAGCCTAAGCATATAGCCCATATTTGGACAGACAATACGCAGTTAAAATTTAAAGGAAGTTACCAAATGCCAGTTTATTAGAATGGAGTGAAGGCACTGTTTTTTCCATTTGAGATTAAAGGTTTTGGGATGCTGAGATACAAAACCTTATCAGATTTAAGAACTAAAACTAAATGCTAAAAATCTACCCCACACTCAGCAAACAGTAAAAGGATTGATTATTTGTAATGGTTGGTTTATGCAAATGAGAGATATTTTTAGATGCAAATATTGTTTAACATATTTGCACACAAAAAATACAAATGTTTTACCATATCCTTATAATTAGTCTACCAACACTGAAGTTGCCTGAACTTTTTCCTTGCAGCAAAATTATGGTGCAAAATGCATTCTGGTACGAGACTGCGGCTTTCTTGTGCAGGTAGGATGTCATATCTTACCCATTTATGAAACACTGTGGAGCATGAGCTGACTGTTAATTATTTTTAAGCAGATGTTGTTTTTCTCATTTTCATTGTTCTCAGACTATTGAATTTGCTGAGCAGCGGATACCAGTATTGAATGAATACTGTGTAGTTTGTGACGAACCCCATGTATTCCAGAATGGCCCTATGCTGAGGGTAAGTGGTGTGCTTGCTAGGATAAACAATGCATTTTCTAATGCCTTAAATAGCAATGGACAATACAAACCTGTTATAAAGCTATTGAATTATTTCAGACGTGTTTCATCCTAATATCCTTTTAAGATGCAAAAATGTAATGCATATTAACTAGATTTTAATGTAAATTTGAAAAAAATGTATTGCAAGCAAGGGAGATGGAAAGCAGGCTTGTATAATAATCATAGAAACATAAAGGAGGGTTGTATTTCACTGAACACTATTGTGCTAGAGTAGTCATAACCGGATAAGCTAGAAGTGGTGCATTAGAGTGCTTTCCCAGTCCTCTGGCACTCTTTTAAAAGCTTAGGGTCACCTCAATCCTTTAGCTCCTATCAAGCCATGACTAGGGTATTCAGATATGCAGGTGTTAATGCTACAAGGTCATGAAGTTCTTCTGACACTCTTTTGCTCATGGGCCACTGGAATGAACCATCCTCCATAATGTGATAAAAAAGGCAGTAGAAGGAGATGCTCTGTGAAGTGTCTGATCTAGCAGTGACCTAGTCCAGGGGCACTGTTGTGGTTCAGTATGCCCAAGGACTGGCCAGTTACACAGCTCTTCCTTCCTTACATTCCTGTATAACTGGGAACCAAGAATTTTGCATGCTGACTGTTGCACCCTCTCATGCTGCTGGTGAATGCATAGTAAAAAAGAATATGATTGGTCATGAAAGACACACCCTGCCTGGAGCTACTGGATCACTGCAGCTTTGTAAAAGAGTATATAGGAGAATAAAATTCTTACTTTTAGGACTGACCTTGCAGTTTAGAAACCTTCTTGTTTCACCTGTCCTGAATCCTATGGAAACCTGAGTAACCTTAAAATATTAAAGCCATGGAAAACTGTTTAATATCAGTGTGTGAATGGTCTGACACCTCATCTGCAAATTTCTCCACAGTGTGGTGATCAACTACACATAAGATGAGGCAGACATCATTATGATAGTTCCATGGAACTAAATTCAGGAAAGTTATTGCTTACATGGTAGCAGAAGTCACTTCAGTGTCATCCCCGGTGACACTCAGTGAATGCACTGCTATGCATATTACCTGTGACAGGATGAGATAAGACAAACTGAATAATATGGGAAGTTAGGATAATATAATTATTTAAATTATTGGGTTTTAACTCTTGTCCATAGGACAAAGCAAACAGTAGAATTTATTCCTGCTCACATGACGAACTATTAAAATAAAACAGAATGGAAAGTCATCTGCTCTAAAGTAAAAAATTGTAATTCTACTTGCTTTCCCACCTCAGAGATCAAAATCCCTCAGAATGACTTTCCTCTGTCTTCAGCTTAAAGAGGGGTCATTTTAGCCATCCGTTTGAGAGTTTGTCAGTGCTTCAAAACAGAGGAAAGTGCAAACATGCTTGCCACTGTTGTGGTTTAGCCCCAGTTGGCAACCAAGCACCACGCAGCTGCTCACTCACCCTCCCCCCCCCGGTGGGATGGGGGAGAGAATTGGAAGGGCAAAAGTAAGAAAGCTCGTGGGTTGAGACAAGAACAGTTTAATAACTGAAATAAAATAATAAAAAAACAATAATAATAGTAATAAAAATTGTAATGAAAAGGAGAACAATGAGAGAGAGAAACAAAACCCAGGGAAAAAAAAAACCCAAGTGATGCAATTGCTCACCACCTGCCAACCAATGCCCAGCCAGTTCCCGAGCAGCGATTGCTGCTCCCCGGCCAACCCCCCCCAGTTTCTATACTGAGCATGATGCCATATGGTATGGAATGGCCCTTTGGGCAGTTTGGATCAACTATTCTGGCTGTGCCCCCTCCCAGCTTCTTGTGCCCCTGGCAGAGCATGGGAAGCAGAAAAGTCCTTGACTAGCATAAGCAGTACTGAGCAACAACTAAACCATCAGTGTGTTATCAGCATTCTTCTCATCCTAAATCCAAAACACAGCACTGTGCCTGCTACTAGGAAGAAAATTAACTCTATCCCAGCTGAAACCAGAACAGTGACTGTCGTGGTTTAACCCATCAGGCAGCTAAACACCACACAGCCGTTCACTCGCTCCCCCTCCCCAGTGGGATAAGGGAGAGAATCGGAAAAAAGGTAAAACTCATGGGTTGAGATAAAGACAATTTAATAGGACAGAAAAGGAAGGGGAAATAATAATAATGATAAAAGAATATACAAAGCAAGTGATGCACAATGCAATTGCCCACCACCTGCTGACCAATGCCCAGCCAGTTCCCGAGCAGGGGCCGTGCCCCCCCAACCAACTCCTCCCATTTTTTTTTCAGCGTGATGTCATATGGTATGGAATATCCCTTTGGTCAGTTGGGGTCAGCTGTCCTGGTTGTGTCTTTTTAAATGTATTTAGGCTTGCTTTTCTGGTATTTAATGGAGTTTTACGCAATTGCAAAGAAGCCATATTCATTGATGCCAGTAAGGAATTTGATTCTGTAATCCTCCAGTATGTCAGCCTGACACCTTTCCTCAACTATAGTGTAGTTTAATTAATTGTCTTGAAATGCAGTTTAAAAAATTCAACAAATGCCATCACACAATAATTACATTCTTTTAATATTGTAAACTCCCATACCTGGGTGTAATTTTTTGTGCTGTTTATTAATGACTTGCATAATTCTGATGTCTCATCCTCAGGACAGCTGAAGATAGCAAGTGAAATGGTGAGATAAAGCTTTTCCTTTCTGCAGATTTGCTCTACAGGCTATGTTTTTATCTTAGTTATACTGTATCTTTAAATCAGTCTCTCTCAGCACAAGCTTTCTTCTCAGTATTGTGTGGTCTGGTTTTAATATCTATTTCAATTTATTTTGCTTTCTTAAAATCTTGACATCTTCTTTCCCATAAGATAAGAGCAACTCGATGACAAGAAGATGTATCTTTTTGTATAGCTTAATTTAGACACTAGATCCATATGGCAGACATACCATTGTATGGAAGATGTCTGTTGCAGAACAGCTGCATAACACAATTGCATACATTTGGCTTTATGCTCTTGGATGCCTGTCTTTCTCCAGAGCCCACAGTACTAATCTAATCATGCAAATCATAGAATAGTTTGGGTTGGAAGGGACCTTTAAAGGTCATCTAGTCCAACCCCCCTTCAATGAAATGTTCCCTGCTGGTTCAGGGATCCTGTTGCACACAGGAATCTTTGGAGATTGTTAGGCTATCTTAGTCACTTATTGAGGGTGAATAAAGAGGCTCTCTTAATGACTTACTGAAGAGGAATAAAGACAAAATTCTTAGATTTCTCTTGGGAATTTCTTTACAGAACAAAGTATGGATCTTTCAGGATAACCAATTTTCTTTTGAGCTCCAAAAGTTCCCTGAAATACAGAAGACCAGAATTGCAGATACAGTCCCTGTGTGTACTCTACAAGTGCGTGTGTAGATAAAAATACATTATGTAGATGGGGTAACTTCAAAACACTCACAAACCTAATGCTTTCACAAGGAACTGCAGCTGTATTACTGTGAAGGGGAAGGACAAAGGTTCTCTGGAATGGAAGAAGTCGTCTTAGAAAAGTACTATAATGCATCATGAAGCTGTAACACTCTTCTTTATAAAGGTCCATGGTCCATTACTTCATTCCATCCCCTTTTTAAAAAAGCCAGTAAAGTAGGTGATGCTTTTCTGTAGGTATTCACACCTTTCCCGTATGAGATGAGAATGAATGTAATTTCTCATCATAGCATGTTTCTTTAGTATTTATTTCAAGAGCACAGTGAGATCTAATGATTATTTACAGTGCACCCAAAGTTATAAAAGCTAAATTGGATGTTTAGAGATACACACTTATATAGAATGCCACGGAAAACTGCAAATTCCCTGAAATCACTGCATGGCATGATTTGCAGTCTTTCTGCAAAGCACGGAAAATTCAATGAATACATGGATCCTAAGAAGAAAAAGTATTATTTAACCTCTTGAATAGCATAGGCCATACTATTTCATGCAGTTATTCCTAACAGTGATCAGAATCCTACGTATTTCACTTTTCATAAAAGGATTAGGAAACATCTTTGAAATCATTAGCGAGCATTGGGACTGCAGCCTTTATATCCAAACTGCTACTTTTTCTCATGTAAAGAATCACAGAGAAAGAGGCTGCATCCTCCCGCAAGGCAATCTGTGCTGCACAGTTCTCAGGAGCTCTGTCATCAGTCTCTTCTGAAGTAGCTCTTTGCTCAGCTTTGAAAAACAGTGGGAAGTACAAAGTCAGACATAGGTTTTGTGCTGAGGAGAGATGGAGAAGGCAGACCTGGTAAACCTACTGAAAACAGTGAGAGTCTGCTCATTTGAATTGTTAGACAGTGCCTCGTGTTACTGTCTTTGAATTTGTTCTCAACAGAGAAGTTTAGATGAGTGAGACATGGACTATTATTTGTTTGTAATTAATGGCTAGATTTGAATTGTTTCAAAACATATTTTGAAATGCTTTTTTCTGACATTTTCAAACAGTTGGTATCTCATACACATATGTGTTGTTAAAATAGTTAAATAGATTATCCTGATTTCTGTCAAACTAACATATTAGACTAAATATTAGAAATAAACTTAGGAAATTTTAATGACCTCCACAAAGCCCATTCTGAAGTACTGAGATATTCTCCCATGGAGCAGGTGTCTCTAGTGAAAATCCCCTGAAACTGGAGCTTTTTTCATCCACTGCCTTTCACTGGCTTTTGAATATCTGCAAGGGTGGAGACTCCACAACATCTCTGGGCAACCTGTTCCAGTGCTTGATAAAGCATTAGAGAAAGCTAATTTTAGCTTTATCTAAAACTTTAGATAAAGTTTAGATAAAGCTAGTCCTGTATGAGAGAATAAAAGGACTAACTGACCTCCAAAGGTCCTTCTCAACCATATAATTTGGTTCATCTAGCTAAAAAATGTATTTTGCAAAGCAGATAAAATAATGTACTAAAGAAACTTCAACATTATTTGGTTCTATATTAAAAGGCTATTAACATTTTTTTAATGCCATATGAAATTCTTCCTGTTACTCTAGAGCTGGTAATAATATTATAGGGAAGGACTACATTGCATTTTAATAATGCAATAACAGTTTTGCTGCTATATTAGTAGAGAGATATCTTGTTTTAGGAATTCAGCATGTGACAACAGTACTTTTATTACAAACATTAAAATATAATGAAATCACGAGTCATTAATAAAAGTGGTTATTATATTTAAGGATCTGATTAAAATACATATAATAAAAATATATTACCGTATATTATCATATATGAAGACTGGAGGAAACTCCTATCTTCAAGAAGGGCAAGAAGGAGGACCCAGGTAACTACAGGCTGGTCACCCTCACCTTGATCCCTGGGAAGGTGATGGAACAGCTAAGTCTGGAAACCATTTCCAGGCACATTAAGGACAAGAAAATCATCAGGAGTAGTCAGCATGGCTTCACCAAGGGGAAGTCGTGCTTGACCAACTTGATAAACTAATATGATGAAATGACTAGCCTGGTAGATGAGGGGAGAGCAGTGGATATTGTCTATCTGGACTTCAGTAAGGCCTTCAACACTGTCTTTCATAAGATCCTCATAGACAAGCTGTTGATGCATGGACTGGATGAGCAAACAGTGAGGTGGATTGAAAAATGGCTGGATGGCTGGCCTCAGAGGGTGGTGATCAGTGGCACAAAGTCTAGTTGGAGGCCAGTAACTAGTGGTGTACCCCACGGGTCAATACTGGGTCCAGTCCTGTTTAATATCTTCATTAATGATCTGGATGATGGGGCAGAGTGTACCCTTAGCAAGTTTGCAGATGACGCAAAACTGGGAGAAGGGGGTGATACTCCAGAGGGTTGTGTTGCCATTCAGAGGGACCTCGACAGGTTGGAGAAATGGGCTGACAGGAGTCTCCTGCAGTTCAACGAGGAGAAGTGCAAAGTTCTGCACCTAGGGAGGAACAGATCATATACTTTCGAATCTTAAATCTTTACCTTGTAATTCTGTGGGAGTGTGTTCTAAGATACACATTACCTAAACCTCTTTATTTTATCAATTTTTGAATTGAATTGACCCTTGTGTTATACTGTAGGAATTGTAAAAGTCTTAAACTCATAAACGTGCTTTGCTCTAGTCCTCTTACAGAGAATGAGAATTTTACATACAGTGTTTAAGTAGCACTGGTAGAAAGTATACAAGTGCGTCATTAGTGCCTGCCTTCCAGGTACTATTTTTACCTTGTATGTCAGATCTATAGATACAGATGAGGTTTCTATCGCATTTGTTAATTCATCTAATAGTGTGACTAACAGATGTAAGCTATGAGACAGCCAGAAGAGAGCCTTTCCTACAGCTCTGGATTCTGTTTCAGATGTGGTAATGTTATCCTTATTGGTCCAAATATAATTGATCCTTTAGGTAATATGGACTCAGGTGGTAGAGAATTGGCAACCAATCTTATTTTGCCTTTTCTTACAAATATAGCTAAGACAGACATTTATCTAAAAATCTGTAACTGACACAAACTGTGAAATAAACCTCAAAAACTTGAAAACTCCCTTGCAAAAGAAACCTTTACCTACCAGACTCCTTTCCTCTCTCTCACTTACTTTCCCTCTCTCTCTCTCTCTTTCTTTCTTTTTCTCTCTTTTTCTTTCTCTTTCTCTCTCTCTGTATCCGTCTATCCACATTTTCAATATTATTGCTGCTGTGTTATATCCTCATCTTTCTGGTGAGTGTAATGAACAGAAAGAGAGAAGTTTCTCCTATGGAAAAACTGACAATTACCATGGTTGAAAGTAGGAAACCGAACAGGAATTTGAAGATACGTTTAATCTCCACTGCCTGTTGCTTTCATTAGGAGAAGTGAGATGGTCGCTAATGGTTTCACCTTTACCATTTGTTACATTTGCTGTAAGTCAGGCTATGAGCCTTCCCTGAGCTTCTCCTTTTAGATCAGGAGCTTTTAGGTGTGTCAGTCATGTTGCAGCCTCATTAGTGTCTGTGTGACATCCCTCAAGATACAGGAGAGGGTGTCACATTGCTCTTCTGAGCACAGCCACAGCACACATTAGAAAGTAGCAAGATATATATGAAAGTTTAAACTTTTTCAAATTGAAAGAATATCTAGAAAATATTTTAAGTAATGCATGAGTCCAGGAACCAGAATACATCATAGTAGCTAGGTGGTTTGCCTGTCTGCCATTCACAGTCACTGCTGTAAGAAGTGACACTTGCATTGTCACATGCAGAAATACTGATTGAGTGCTTTTTTGTCACAGCAGCAGTTGGGTGGGTGCTACTGAGCATGCAAAGAACGGGGGTGGCTAAAGGAAAACTCTGAAAACCTTACTCTGCTCAAAAAATGCTTTCTGCTTCTGTCAGTGCCTTCTGCTTCTGAGCATTTGCGGTCTCAGGTTAACTGTCCAGCTCTTATTTCTTCTGGCTTTTCCCCACTGGAATAATTATCCTTCTAAATAGTCTTTCAGCACCAATGATCTTCACTTAGCTAATAGTTTTGTGGAAGCCAATGGCCTTATGTTAATTTTCTCCTTTCAAGTTAAAAATAAAGTATATGTGAGACTACTGGCTGCTGTTGTTGAAGGGGAGTTACAGCTGCCCTCTTCAGGTAGTGGGGAACAAAGTTGCCCAGCTAGTCAGCTCTGCATGCCTTCAAGGTAATGGTTGTAATCTATAAAATTCTGCATGCACCTAAGATGAGGTTCACGTTCGGAAACATATAATTAAGTGTATAAATCCTATTTAGTCATGTATTTTCCCTTTGAAAACAATGGAAACTAGTAATCTAATAGAAGTTGGCTATTGTGTACCTTTGTGGATATTGAGCCACATCGGTAAGAACATGTCTATACTTTCATGTACGTACATGAAAGTTCTTAGATAGTTCAGCTTGCTGAATAGTATGTGGACTTGAACCAAAATAAAAGTATCCAGAAATGACATTGGAACAACTTAGCATTTATAAATGTGTTACCGTTGTTGTTCTTGTTTGTTTACTGTGGCTAGGGGCATTTCTCATTGCCCAGTTGTGGATGCCATAAAGGGAAACACACTGGCAGTATGCAAAACACTAGCAGCAGTGTAAGAGTGGCCTTGAATCCCAGTTTTACCATAAAGCTTATGATTTTCTTTAAGCTCTGTCTTATAGAATTGATTTATTAACTTAGTTTTCATATGTTTTCATTGGTTCTAGCATGCACAGTTGCAGACAAAACCAAAATACGGAAATGTGGCACTGAATAGATAAGTCACCATCATGTGACAAACAAAAGCCCTCCAGATGTTTGCTTCTTAACTGTAAGCCAATCTTTTCATTTTGGAGGGAAAGAGATGAGTTTAAATGCTTGAACCTAACTAATGACTGGAGTAGAGGACAGTGAAATGGCCATACCAACATGTCTTAGAACACTCTACTAATACTTGTGGGAAATTTAAATTAAAAGCTTCTGATTTGGTTAAATTGGGACAAATTTCAGAAACAAGATCCCAAAGTGCTCTTAAGATGGTTGGAGTTTGAATAAGAAGGCATCCAGGGTGGATATATGAAAGCAAGCTATTGAAGTGTCTGGGT
Organism: Pelecanus crispus; assembly: GCF_030463565.1. Classification (NCBI taxonomy): domain Eukaryota; kingdom Metazoa; phylum Chordata; class Aves; order Pelecaniformes; family Pelecanidae; genus Pelecanus; species Pelecanus crispus. The sequence goes on from NC_134675.1 coordinate 8,379,494, forward strand.
TTGGGTTATTTTCCCCATTACACTGGCAGAGCCCAGATGTTTTCATCTAATGCAAAAATATGTATTTGCTCCAACTTTTAGTTGAAGAGAGCATGTAGAATGCAGACACTGTATAGAGTACATTTTTTTGTGCAGTACTTTTTGTGTTTTTTTCTTTAACCAATGCCACTTCAAACAGGGATTTAATGATTTCTGAAATTCAACAGAATCTACCATAGAAATGCTTTAAAGATGTAGTGAGTCAAGGGAGACAAATTCAGACTAGACGTACCTTAAATTTTTTAACAACAAGTTTAAAAATTGGAGAAAATAATCTGGGAATGGTGTTTATTATTTACTAGAGTTTTGTGCAGCAAAACTATGTAGCTTCCTGAAGTATAGGTTGTTTCTCAAATAGAAATGGGTTTGGTGAAACCTGTTCCCATTACTGGGAAAAGTTGTTTTTTCTTCTGTTTTGAAGGAGGTAGACAAAGATAGCAAAGCAGTTCCTTTGGTTTTATTATCACATTATTTATTGTATATTATGCTTACTAGAATGTGAGTTTCTAGTGAATGTTTTGGGTCACTTGAATGATTTTGTGTTCAGTTTCAAGGTATTTTCTGTACATGTATTGTCTGAATATTGAAAGAGATACTAGGTTGTGAGTAACTTGGAAATGTAGTGATCCATCTGTCGTGGTTTAGCCCCAGCCAGCAACTAAGCACCACGCAGCCGCTCGCTCACTCCCCCTGCCCCAGTGGGATGGGGGAGAGAATCAGAGGAGTAAGAGTGAGAAACACTCCTGGGTTGAGATAAGAACAGTTTAATAATTGAAATAAAGTAAAATAGTAATGACAATAATAACAATATAATAATGATAATAGTAATAACAATATACAAAGCAAGTGATGCACAATGCAATTGCTCACCACCCGCCGACCGATACCCAGACAGTTCCCGAGCAGCAATCGCTGCTCCCCGGCCAACCCCCCCCCAGTTTCTATACTGAGCATGACGTCATATGGTATGGAATAGCCCTTTGGGCAGTTTGGATCAACTATTCTGGCTGTGCCCCCTTCCAGTTTCTTGTGTACCTGGCAGAGCATGGGAAGCTGAAAAGTCCTTGACTAGCATAAGCAGTACTTAGCAACAACTAAAAACATCAGCGTGTTATCAACATTCTTCTCATCCTACCAAATCTAAAACACAGCACTATGCCAGCTACTAGGAAGAAAATTAACTCTATCCCAGCCGAAACCAGGACACCATCGTTCTTTCCATTGCTTAAAATGTTATTTTATCAGCATTGTCTTGTGAAGTCTTTATTCTAAAAAAACCATTCAGTGGGCATAAAGGTTCATCAAATGCATAAAATCAAAAGAATTTTATAGACCCTAACAGTAATGTTTGTTCCTCTTCAGAGCTCAAATTTTGCTGTCTTGCTTCTCCTCATACCTACAGTTCTCCAGCCTTAAGATCTTAGCCCCAGTGTCCACCTGAGAGAAAAAAGGCCTTTCAAATGTCAAACATAAGTACAATGACCATTTTCCTAACTTCCCTCTTCCAGATTACCAGACATTTCTGGGATCATAACACAGGAAGGAAAACAAAAGAGCAAAGATGACAAATCCTGTGTTCCATTTGCCATCTTTAAGTTTCAGGGTAACTTACTTTGTTGAGGTTTTAAAAAAATGAGAAAAATAACTATTTTCTTAATGCTTTTCTTCATGGCAAGCATGGCTAAACTTAGATTGTTCTGCTATTCCAGAGCAATCCCTTGCTCTGGAATAAAAGGGAGTCTGTGTATACTGTTGATTATGATAGTCAAGGTGGTAGTGCCACCATACTTCCCCAACTAAGCAAGTGATTTAACCACCTTCTGAATGTGGAAAACCTAAGAATAATGACAATAATAAATACTTTTTATCTAGTGTGCCATGGCACAGTGAATTGGATCATGTTAGGCTTCATATGCTGCCTAATGCAATGTAACATAGCAGATAAAATAAATCAAATTACTCTATTAGACTTGAAAGATGATAGCAACTGATGTGAGAATATGTCAATGCAGTAGATTTCAGAAGTTTATTGAAGTCTAGAATATTTGAAACCCAACAAATGCATATGAAACAAGTGACTACAGATACAGCAGTATGCTTATTACTGACAAAGCTGTTGCCTGAAACAGAATTCAACTACATTTTATGTTTTCTTTGTGTGCTCGATACATTTTTTCATTTCTGCAAGTGCTTCCTAGAGACATTGGCTTGAACTTCAAAGCATACCGCTATGAATGCTTTAGTGATTATCGTGGTAGCTAGACTAAGAATTTTTAGTTATAAAAGTTCAGTAGTGCCTACCAAAGACCGTTTTAAGTTTCAGTGAGTTAGGATTTAATAATATGGATTCAAACAAATAGTATCCAAAAAATATTTTTGATTGTTTTCAACATTGTAATAAAAAGCTATGTTTATTGGGGTCAATTTTAAGGAAGATTTTAATTTATGTTTCTTTCTTGTATTTCTTTCAACGGTTTGTTCATTTTGAATGCTTATAACAATTCACTTTGTGTGATTCATTACTTGAGCCTTTAAAAAGTTGAACTGCTAATTATCTTTCAGTAAATAGGCGTGTATTTGCTATAAGGGATGTATCCAATTAGGAAGCTTATGAAGACATGCCTATTCTCTTTACTTAAAGCTGTGTTCTTTTTGGTTTCTGCTTTGTTTGCTTTATGAAGGCAGAACACTCAATTCCCACTCAATATACAGAAGTTTAATTATGTTGTTTTATTTGATCATTGTGATGGCAATTGTAAATTAAATTCTTCAAAAAGATAGGCAAAAAATGGTTCAACAGCAAGTTTTTTTACTATTTTTTTTGATATCTGAAAAAGGGTGCAAGCGCCTTTATTTATAAAATAAAATGTGGCCATCCCAAATACAGTGTTTATTCTATAAAATATATATAAAAATATAATGCATTTTCTTAAAGTTTACAAACAAATTGTTGAATTAGTGTGGTGGGTTGACCTTGGTTGGAAGCCAAGTGCCCACCAAGCCGCTTTATCACTCCCCCTCCTCAACTGGACAGGGGAGAGAAAATGTAACAAAAGGCTCGTGGGTTGAGATAAGGACAGGGAGATCACTCAGCAATTACCATCACGGGCAAAACAGACTCGACTTGGGGAAAATCAGTTTAATTTATTGTCAATCAAATCAGAGTAGGATAATGAGAAATAAAACCAAATCTGAAAACACCTTCCCCCCACCCCTCCTTTCTTCCCGGACTCAACTTCACTCCCGATTTTCTCTACCTCCTCCCCCCGAGCAGCGCAGGGGGACGGGGAATGGGTGTTGTGGTCAGTTCATCATGCATTGTCTCTGCTGCTCCTTCCTCCTCAAGGGGAGTATCCTCACACTCTTCCCCTGCTCCAGCATGGGGTCCCACCTACAGGATACAGTCCTCCATGAACTTATCCAACATGGGTCCTTCCCACAGGCTGCAGTTCTTCACAAACTGCTCCAGCGTGGGTCCCTTCCATGGGGTGCGGCCCTTCAGGAGCAGACTGCTCCAGCGTGGGTCCCCCACGGGGTCACAAGTCCTGCCAGCAAACCTGCTCCAGCATGGGCTCCTCTCTCTCCATGGGTCCACAGGTCCTGCCAGGAGCCTGCTCCAGCACGGGCTTCCCACGGGGTCACAGCCTCCTTTGGGCACATCCCCCTGCTCCGGCGTGGGGTCCTCCCTGGGCTGCAGGTGGATATCTGCTCCACCGCTAACCTCCAGGGGATGCAGGGGGACAGCCTGCCTCACCATGGTCTTCACCAGGGGCTGCAGGGGCATCTCTGCTGCAGTGCCTGGAGCACCTCCTCCCCCTCCTTCTTCACTGACTTTGATGTCTGCAGAATTGTTCCTCTCACATATTCTCACTCCTCTCTTCTGCCTGCTGTTCCACAGCAGTTTTTTCCCCTTCTTAAATATGTTATCACAGAGGCGCTACCACCATCACTGATTGGCTCAGCCTTGGCCAGTAGCGGGTCCGTCTTGGAGTTCACTGGCACTGGCTCTATTGGACATGTGGGCAGCTTCTGGCATCTTCTCACAGAAGCCAGCCCTGTAGCCCCCCTGCTACCAAAACCTTCCCACGCAAACCCAATACAATTAGTTAAAAATTAAATTTAAAGTAGCTTCTTCAAGAAATTTGTCTTCTGAATCATATTTTTATGTGTGTTCTCAACAGCAGAATAACAATTTGTGAAGAATAAACCTGCAGTTATGAAGGGGTGTGCCCCCATTAGTTTCTGGATTTGTTCTCCATTAATTTTAACTATGTAGGAAGTTTTCAGAGTCTGATAGGATAGTGCTAAGGACATTTGGGTACTATGACTGTAATTTTGATTTTGTAATCTTCTTGGATTTCTTTTAAATTTATCCTCTGTGAATACTTAATGAGTTTTAGAGTTCTTAACACTTCTTCAGATTATTAAAATGCTTCTCCAATGTATCTTCCTCAATAATTGACATGTATTCATAATTTGAAATTAACATTGCAGTTAATATCTGAAGAAAAACATTAACATTAAATGTGTTTGGTTTTTGTTGTAGGTATTACATGATAAAACCAATGACCCAAAACTAGAACAAAAATATAATTAACTTACTCTCTCTGTGTAGCCCACTGTTTGTGAACGGGAGCTCTGTGTATTTGCTTTCCAAACATTAGGAGTGATGAACGAAGCTGCTGACGAAATTGCAACTGGGGCTCAGGTAGAATTATCTAATGCTTATTACATGTCTGATTTTCTATGGTATACTCAGTCTTCTCAATCTCTTCTAGTATTTATTTTGACTTGTATTCCCCATATGAGTACTCTTTGGTAAGTATTATTTATTTTTCCATTCTTATAGCTGTAAATACACTGGTTTATGCATGGCATTTTCAAACAGTACTAATGCAGTGCTTCCATTGTTTTGCTTCCATGTAATTAGAGTAACCCTGTTTTCTTGTTCTGTTGTATCCAATTAGGTCACCTGGGTTGTTAACAAAGGCAGGCATTGTCATTTGGAGATAATTCCCATTTATTTTCACCTAATGAGCCATTACTACTCTCAAGCAATTAATAAGCTACTTCCTGTTCATGCTGTTGGGATGCAGCTATCCAATGAGCATCTGTTGTTTTGATCATTAAGTAACAGTGGGAAACTCCTTACTGATGCTGTTACATAGGGTTTTTTTCTCTTTTCAGGTCAGGAATTTAATGTAAGCTTGCTTTCTGACTCTAAGTTCAGTTATTCATGTACTTATAACCACATCATTGTTTTCTTTCATAATTTTATATGTGCCTTAAAATAAAGAATTTTAAACCATGTTTCCAAATCACCATTTAACTTAGATTACAATAGTTACAGGATTTCAGTAAATTAAAACATTAAAAGATCTTATGTTTAAGACCTTTTTAAGATCTTAAGTTAAAAATTTACACATCTTATGGAAAAGTGCATTCCTCTGATTTCCTAAACACGTGTTACTCACTGTGCACTTACGTAGTAAGCAACATGGTTTTTGGAAGAGCAAATGTTCAGTTCAGTTAACTTTAACTAATACTAGTGAGTCTAGCCACTGGAAATAAACTATTCAGCTAAGTGCCTGAATACCACCTATGGGCATATCCTCAAAGGAAGAAACTTGCAGCAGTGTACACCAGCTTCTTCACTTGAGTATATAACTGTGGGATCTGAACATCAGCTCATCTGATGTCTGAAGACAGTTAGATGGCTATATTTGCAACATCTAGCATGCCAAACATTGGGATACCTATGCAAGCTTGTAAGAAATGTAGAGGTGTGTGCTGATGAAGCCCTACCTCTTCCCCAGCCTGAAGTCCTCTGAAGACCTCAGCTATGTGTTTCTGTGGAGCTAGAGTTTTATTTTTTTAATGTAGGCACTTACATGGTATTTAGGTACAAACAAGCAGCTCTCACTTCTCTTTTTAAATACAGCTGACAGGAGAGGTGGTCCTGATTAGCACTCACTGTGTTTTATGCAGGTATCGCTGTTGCAGGCATATGCGGAGCTTGCTCTAGATCTCTAGAGTACCTCTACATCTACAGAGCTTTGCTGAAGAGTACTGAAGTGATTGCAACCTTAATGGTACTTAAAAGAGTTAGATAAGAGATTTTGTCAATTGTCCCATTGGACCTAGATGACTAAATTTTGCTAAGTCTCACTCTAGTGATAGCGTTGCACCCAGCTCACTACATCTGATCTGGTTGAGCTCCCGTTCCTGTTTGCAGAAAGAATTTAACACTTTTAGGGTTTGATTCATCTGAGCTATTTTTGACATCAGTTTAGGATGGTGTGAATCACAGCATAGACTATCAGCACAGTGGTTATTTTCTCCATCAATTATAAAGAGAGCCTAGGCTGATTAGTAAGAGGTAGGTGTTCGCATTGTGAATCTCTACATATCATAGAATCATAGAACCACTTAGGTTGGAAAACACCTTTAAGATCATCCAGTCCAACCATTAACCTAACACTACCAAGTCCACCACTAAACCAATTTAGGGCAGAGTAATAATTAATTTCATGTTTCCTGGCTTGGTGGCTGCATTATTTTTTAATGAAAGTAAACCTAGAATAGAATCATTAAGGTTGGAAAGGACCTCTAAGATCATCAGTCCAACCGTCAACCCAACACCACCATGTCTACTAAACCATGTCCCAAAGTGCCACATCTACCCGTTTTTTGAACACTTCCAAGGATGGTGACTCCACCACCTCTCTGGGCAGCCTGTTCCAGTGCTTGACCACTCTTTCAGTAAAGATATTTTTCCTAATATCCAACCTAAACCTCCCCTGGCGCAGCTTGAGGCCATTTCCTCTCATCCTATCACTTGTTACTTGGGAGAAGAGACCAACACCCACCTCACTACTACCTCCTTTCAGGTAGTTGTTAGAGAGCGATAAGGTCTCCCCTCAGCCTCCTCTTCTCCAGGCTAAACAACCCCAGTTCCCTCAGCTGCTCCTCATAAGGCCTGTGCTCCAGACCCTTCACCAGCTTCGTTGCCCTTCTCTGGACATGCTCCAGTACCTTAATGTCCTTCTTGTATTGAGGGGCCCAAAACTGGACACAGTATCCCAGGTGCAGCCTCACCAGCACCGAGTACAGGGGGACAATCACCTCCCTGCCCCTGCTGGCCACACTATTCCTGATACAAGCCAGGATGCTGTTGGCCTTCTTGGCCACCTGGGCACACTGCTGGCTCATGTTCAGCCTGCTGTCAACCAACACCCCCAGGTCCTTTTCGGCCAGGCAGCTTTCCAGCCACTCTTCCCCAAGACTGTAGCGTTGCATGGGGTTTTTGTGACCCAAGTGCACTTGGCCTTGCTAAACCTCATATAGTTGGCCTCAGCCCATCAATTCAGCCTGTCCGGATCCCTCTGCAGATCCTTCCTACTGTTGAGCAGATTGACACTCCTGCCCAATTTGGTGTCATCTGCAAACTTACTGAGGGCGCACTCAATCCCCTCATCCAGATCGTTGATAAAGATATTGAACAAGACTGGCCCCAAAACTGAGCCCTGGGGAACACCACTTGTGACCGGTAGGCAACTGGATTGAACTCCATTCACCACTACTCTCTGGGCTCGGCCACCCAGCCAGTTTTTTACCCAGCGAAGAGTACACCTGCCTAAGCCATGAGCCGCCAGCTTCTGTAGGAGAATGCTGTGGGACACGTTGTCAAAGGCTTTACTGAGGTCCAGGTAAACAACATCCACAGCCTTTCCTTCATCCACTAGGCAGGTCACCCGGTCATAGAAGGAGATCAGGTTGGTCAAGCAGGACCTGCCTTTCATGATCCCATGCTGGATGGGCCTGATTCCCTGGTTGACCTGCACATGCCTGTTGAGCACACTCAAGATGAACCTCTCCATAATCTTTCCCGGCACCGAGGTCAGGCTGACAGGCCTGTAGTTCCCCGGATCCTCCTTCCGGCCCTTCTTGTAGATGGGCGTCACATTGGCAAGCCTTCAGTCATCTGGGACCTCCCCTGTTAACCAGGACTGCTGATAGATGATGGAAAGTGGCTTGGTAAGTTCCTCCACCAGCTCCCTCAGTACCCTTGGGTGGATCCCATCTGGCCCCATAGACTTGTGAGTGTCCAGGTGGCATAGCAGGTCATTAACTGCTTCCTCCTGGATTATGGGGGGTTCATTCTGGTCCCCGTCCCTGTCTTCCAGCTCAGGGGGCTGGGTACCCCAAGAACAACTGGTCTGAATGTTAAAGACTGAGGCAAAGAAGGCATTAAGTACCTCAGCCTTCTCCTCATCCTTGGTGACAATGTTCCCCCCGCACATCCAACAAAGGATGGAGATCCTCCTTGGCTCTCTTTTTGTTGTTAATGTATTTGTAAAAGTATTTTTTATTATCTTTTACAACAGTGGCCAGATGGAGTTCTAGCTGGGCTTTTGCCTTTCTAATTTTCTCTCTGCATGACCTAATAAGATCCCTGTATTCTTCCTGAGTTGCCTGCCCCTACTTCCAAAGGTGGTAAACTCTCCTTTTTTCCCTGAGTCCCAGCAAAAGCTCCCTGTTCAGCCAGGCCGGTCGTCTTCCCCGCCGGTTGGTCTTTCAGCACATGGGGACAGCCTGCTCCTGTGCCTTTAAGATTTCCTTCTTGAAGAAGGCCCAGCCTTCCTGGACCCCTTTGCCCTTCAGGACTGCCTCCCAAGGGACTCTCCCAACCAGCGTCCTGAACAGGCTAATGTCTGCCCTCCGGAATTCCAAGGTATCCGTTCTGCTGACCCCCCTCCTTATTTCTCCGAGAATCAAAAACTCTATATCATGATCACTGTGCTCAAGACGGCCTCCGACTACGACATCTCCCACGAGTCCTTCTCTGTTTGTAAACAGCAAGTGAAGCAAAGCACCTCCCCTGGTAGGCTCACTTACCAGCTGCATCAGAAAGTTATCTTCCACACACTTCAGGAACCTCCTAGACTGTTGCCTCTCTGCTGTGTTGTATTTCCAGCAGATGTCCGGCAAGTTGAAGTCCCCCACAAGAACAAGGGCTGGCGATTGTGGGACTTCTGCCAGCCGCTTATAGAATGCTTCATCTATCTCTACATCCTGGTTGGGTGGTCTATAGCAGACTCCCAACAGGACATCTGCCTTGCTGGCCTTCCCCCTCATCCTTACCCATAAGCACTCGACCTTATCATCACCACTGTCGAGCGCTGTACAGTCAAAACACTCCCTAACATACAGAGCCACCCCACCGCCTCTCCTTCCCTGCCTATCCCTTCTGAAGAGCTTATAGCCCTCCAGTGCAGCACTCCAGTCATGAGAGTCGTCCCACCACGTTTCTGTGATGGCGACTATGTCATAGCCATCCTGCTGCACAAGGGCTTCCAGCTCCTCCTGTTTGTTGCCCATGCTGCGTGCATTGGTGTACATGCACTTGAGATGGGCTATCGATTTCGCCCCCAGCGTTGCCATGCTGCCCCTGGGCTCCTCACTAGCGAGCCTGGTTATATCCCCTTCCCCCTTCAAACCTAGTTTAAAGCCCTCTCAATGAGTCCCGCCAACTCTGGGCGAGGATCCTTTTCCCCTTTGGAGATAACTGAACTCCATCTGTCACCAGCAGGCCCGGTGCCGTGTAAACCTCCCCATGATCGAAAAACCCCAAATTCCACTGATGGCACCAGCCTCTGAGCCACCTGTTAATCAGCTGAGCTTTCCTGTTCCTTTCAGTATTCTTCCCTGCCATTGACGGGACTGAGGAAAACACTACCTGTGCTCCCGATCCTTCAACCAGTCGCCCCAGTGCCCTGAAGTCCCTTTTGATTGCTTTTGGACTTCTCTCCGCAACCTCATCACTGCCAACCTGCATAACCAGCAGTGGGTAATAATCAGAGGGCCGTACCAGAACAGGGAGTTTCCTAGTAACATCTCTAACCTGGGCCCCAGGAAGGCAGCAGACTTCCCTGTGAGATGGATCAGGTTGGCATATTGGGCCCTCTGTTCCCCACAGAAGGGAATCGCCTATGACAATTACCCTCCTTTTTTTCTTAACAGGGGCAGTCATAATGCGTGGGGCTGACTGACTCGCCCTAGGCAACCCCCTGGATGGACCTTCACCTCCCTCCCCACTTGCCTGGCCCTCAACTTCCAGAGCCCCATATCTGTTGTGTAAGGGCAACTGGGAAGGTGAGGGAGGCCGGGAGGGGATTCACCTGCCTCCCCGGGCAGGGACCTGTTTCCATTCCCCCCCATCTCTTGGATCCCCTCCTTCTGTTTGCTGGCAAGAGGGTAGGGGATCCTCTGCTCCTTGTGGGGCCTCCACCTGCTGCCTTGGCCCCAGAGACGGTAGGGTGCGGCTCCACCAGTCTATCTCCCTCTCACACTCCCTGATACTCCTTAACCTTTCCACTTTCTCTTTCAGCTCTGCCACCAGGCTGAGCTGATCATTCACCTGGTCACATTTCATCAGATGAATCTTCCTCCAAATCATTTTGTGTAGTGAAAGAGCCTAAATATAGGTTCCCATTATTAGAAATCACATCCTGTTATTTTTGCTGTGCTTTCAGCTTCTTTCCTAAGGTATACACCCCTATTTTGTCACTCCCAATATTCTGATGGCTCCTTCTTAATTGTACTTTCTAAAGCTTTCAAGCCTGAACTCACCTTACCTTATTTTAGTCACATAGTCAAAATGCCTGAAAATTAAATGTCAGATTTGTTGATAGTTCAGACTTCCTGTAGAGAGTCTCTGGAGAGAGAGAGAGGTACTGTCTGAGAGACTGATGTCATAAGAGAGAATTGTCATCAGCAAGTGTCATCTTGTCCTCCTTGAAAATATTGAAATCCTAACTTATGTACTTCAGTATCTACTGTTAAGGAGAAGTTCAGGCCCAGCTATAAGGACATCTGCTAGATCCACAGCACTTCCTATTACCAAGGAACGCATACACAAGTTTGTATTATAATGTTTATATTAGACTTACCTCCCAGTTTAAGTTGCTCTGCATTCCATCAGCTCAAAACAATGATCTCAGTGGAAATCAGGGGTTTAATTAAACCTGATCCATGCATGTTTTCCCCCACGTCAGAACAATATGCTAGTATAATGGTAAGAAACAATATAGGAGTCAACATTTGGTTTAAAGGAGGGCTTTGGGATAGTGTTCTAAGAACTGTGCCAATTTTAAGACAAAGTCCCATCGTGCAAATCATAAAGCAAGACAACTTTGAGTCACTGCATTAAGAGGTTTGGGGACTCAAACAACTCTTCCCTAGTAGAAGAGTTGCAACTGGAGGCTAAGAAGTGCTTCTGAGAAGCAGGGTGTATAAACTCAGGCTCAATTTCATGGTAATACATTTACACAGTTGCAGGCCTGTTGCCTGACCTGGCTGTGTATGCATACTCCTGGTCTCCTTTGCAAATGCTAATGCAGATGCCCTATTTTGAAACATTCATCACACTTGTAGGTATTATAAACTGGAAAGAAATCAGAGCACCATGGAGGAAGGAATCATTATTTAAATAACTTCATTTTTCAATATATGTGAGATATTTACTAACTGGAGCTAACAGACTATATTTAAACTGATGAAGAAAATTGTCCGTTCATGCTAAAGGAGCAGAGGAGGAGAATGGCAACAGTATGACTCACTGCAGTGCAGTTCCTTTTCCCTTTCATCATGAGTCTTATTTTCATTCTGCTTCTCTAAACGACCAACAATTTTTTTTAATTCCAAATGATCAAATACAATGGCAGATATATAATAACTTCTAGAACAGCTTGAGCTGTGAGATGAGATCTGATCCGTGTGGAACTGCGGGAGGAACCAGGGATGCCTATTAAGTACGGCTCATCTCAGCTTTTCCTTTCTTTCATTGAAAAGTCTGTTTTCACACAGGAATGTTTTCAGAAGGCACAGAGAAACTGGGGGGAAATGAGCTAATTTGCAGCTACGTTTTTATGTAGCAACTTTGGATTTCATTATGAGCTGGATTTAGGTTTCACAGTTGCTAGAAAGCTGCATTCTCTCTGTTTTGTGATTGCTGTAGTTTTTTAACCTGAGTTACAAATTTTGAAACAATTATACAGAAATCCGTTGCTAAGTTGTATATGTGCCTATGTGCACATATGTGAATACATGCCTGTGTACACATTACATGCATGATCTTACGGTGAAATCTTGGAAATCATAGATATTCAAAGACATGTCATAATTTTGTACAACAGGAAGGAAGAGGATCTCCCAGTGTGAGCCATGCAAATGACTGTTAAATCACTGCACTGTTATGGCTTTAGCAGAAGCAATGTTTGCTAGTGTTTCCATGATTACAATCTTCAGAACAGCGGGCAGTGGTACAGATTCACAATCCCTTCCTCTTTCCTGAGCAACATTTTTCACTGGCATCTACTGCACAAAGATACACAGATTCAGCACAACTTCATTTTCCTAGAGAATTAATTTCATCCAGGAATTAGCACATGTACACAAGAGAAAGCAGGCCTGCAAGCAATGTATTTGACATGATAATACATTTAGGACCAGATACTGGTCCTACTTATGCACCTGGAATAATGTACAGGGTTGAACCCAAGGCCTGTTTGAGGTCAATGGAAAAATTTCAGTCCTAAACTATGTCCTGTGGATAACATGGTTTGGGTAATATAAATAACAATGAAATATGGTATTACTGTAATGTGTAAAAAAAGCAGACTGGATGATACAATATGAAAGTACATATATTAAATAAATATTTTTCTTTATCCCTAGGTAGTTGATTTGCTAGTATCCATGTGTCGGTCTGCATTAGAGTCACCTAGGAAAGTTGTCATTTTTGAGCCATATCCTTCTGTAGTTGATCCTAATGATCCTCAGATGCTGGCCTTTAACCCCAGGGTAAGTAGTTATATTTCATTATGTCATAGCTTGGTTTCAGTCATGCGTTAGATTTCAAAGCAAAGCCTTCTTCTGGAGGAGTCTCCTTTACTGTAAGAGATACAGTCCAGAAGCATGTGACTATTTTCAGCACTTTGTAGTTTTTTTAATAGTCTCTGAGAAGGTATTTGTGAATAAACTGTAAGTTGCATTCAAAGTTATGTTGAAGCCAAGAACTTATTTTAGGGTACAAATTCTAAGTGCAAAATTTTATATTCTTAGTGTCTTTCTCTCAATGTACACATTGGACACAAAGAGAAAGATGGCTTTTGGGAGGTATAGACCATGTAGACTGGGGGATTTCCAGTCCATCTTTTTATTCTTAAAGTGCTTATTGCTGTCATCTCATTTTCTCTTTACAAACAATTATGTCCTTAAACTTAATTTTATCAAATGTTGGACATAGTCGAGTTTTGTACAAGCATCAAATTTTGAAGTAAAGAATTGTGTTTGCACTACTTGCTCCTCAGGCTGCAAATGCTGCCTCTCAGGGAAGCTGTGAACTATTACAGCTCACTTGAGCCATCCTCAAGGGCGTAAATGAGAACTTTGGACATCCTGCATTGTGATGCATTTCACTTTCTGAACAAGGGCCGGTTAGCGGCGGTCTTTCTCAGAGGAAGGGGTGAGTGTGTTCTGTAGCGTGCGGGAAGGAAGACTTGCCAGGAGGTGCTTGGAAAGGGGCTGATGAGGAAACAGCTAGTCTGGCCGCTAGGCAGTGTGGGGGTTTCAAGCAGATGAAGGAATGTGAAAAGGGGTCACACCAGAAGAGGAGTGGAGAGAACCCCTGGGCTGGCAGGGCCCACACCACCTCCTCCCAGCTTCTTGCCAGCATGGGCAAGGTGAAAGCCCATGGGCAGAAGTTGGCAAGACCCAAAGATGGGAAACAATGAGGCTCCTGAAGGCAACATGGCATGTGGAGCTGGTGAAGCATGGACCATTAAGCTCACGTGCTCAGAAAAGGTGGAGCGCTCTGGTAGCGGTTCCCAGTCAGAAGGGAGACAAGGGTCAGGGTGAGGCAGAGGGACAACTGAAGGACCTGTGAAGTTTTATAGAGCTGTTATCAAAGTAAACACATCTGCTTATTTAGCATTTTATTTAAAATCTATTTGTTCACTGCATTATTTAACTTAATAGCATATTGTCCTAATAACTGGCAGAGCCTGTGTTTAGTTACAAATATTTGTTTAAAAAGTGACCTGATTTTTTAAGTGAGTCACATTGTTGTGTGTTGGGGATTCCAGTTAAATTCAAAGAAAAACTATCATGATAATATTTTTTCAGGGAATTTTCCTGGACTATGAATGAGAGAGTCTGCGTGTAAGGTGGAAGCAAGCTATTGGTTAGAAATGTTTGAAAGGATTGGTTCGCTGAACATTCGTCCTAACTTGGGTTTTATACACACTCAAAGAATTCAGGTTTTTGTAGAGCCAAAGACCAATATTCTTTTAATTTATTTGCTTATTTTATGCTATATCAGAAGAAGAATTATGACCGAGTCATGAAAGCATTGGATAGTATCACTTCTATTAGAGAGATGACGCAGGTGAGTTTAAAAATCTTTACATAACTTAATCAGCATTTCTAGAACTAGGAAGATGTTTTTATTGCTTGCCTATGATGAGTGGGGAAGTCAATAGTATCATCTCTTTCCGATAGAGCTGTAATATTATTAAAATGTGTGTTAAAAATAACAAACCTAGAGTATCCATAACAGCAGTCAAATAAAAGTGATGAAGTAGAACTCAGATCTTTTGAAATTTAAATAAGGGATAAAAACAGCACAATGGGACATTGTAACAAGATGATCACCAACTGCTGTATTTCTGGAAATATCAAACTGGGTCTTTTATTTCCAAAGCAAAATAAATTGATTTTGTGACGGTGTTCTGAATGATAGCTTATCGTGGTTTAACCCTAGCCAGCAACTAAGCAGCACGCAGCCACTCGCTCACTCCCCCTGCCCCGGTGGGATGGGGGAGAGAATCAGAAGAGTAAGAGTGAGAAAACTCCTGGGTTGAAATAAGAACAGTTTAATAATTGAAATAAAGAAAAATAGTAGTAGTAATAATATAATAATAATAATATACAAAGCAAGTGATGCACGATGCAATTGCTCACCACCCGCCAACCGATACCAAGCCAGTTCCCAAGCAGCAATCACTGCCACCTGGCCACCCCCCCCCCAGTTTCTATACTGAGCATGATGTCATATGGTATGGAATGGCCCTTTGGGCAGTTTAGATCAACTATTCTGGCTGTGCCCCCTCCCAGTTTCTTGTGCACCTGGCAGAGCATGGGAAGCTGAAAAGTCCTTGACTAGCATAAGCAGTACTTAGCAACAACTAAACCATCAGTGTGTTATCAGCATTCTTCTCATCCTAAATCCAAAACACAGCACTATGCCTGCTACTAGGAAGAAAATTAACTCTATCCCAGCCAAAGCCAGGACATAGCTTTATTTCTATTATAACAAAACACTTGATCAGCTAAGTATGCTTGGGGACTTGGAAGGTTGGGTCTCTTGGGATTACTACCATACAATTTCTCAATATTCACAGTGGGACAGAATCTGATAGCCATACTTATGTTTATTGTTACACTTCCTTTCCCAAACAGCCCAGCTGATTATAAGTGATTATTGAAACCTCTCCCATGTACCTTGCTTTTCCAACTGTTATATAAATGTAACCTCATAAGAGTTTATAAATCTTATTCTATATGTATTCGTAAAGTACTTTGGGATTCTGGAATGAAGAATGAGGTGTATAGAGAGCAGTAAAATACACTGAAAATTAAAATTCAGATATTTTTGTTATTTAATGTAACATCTTGTAAAAATTTTAAAAAATCATCTATTTCTGTTAATATAATGTCGTTTAAAAAGAAAAATAACCACCATTTTGCTTTTTTTTTAATGTTAAAATAATTCTTGGACTGAAGAGTTTTAAAGGGATGCTTTGCACTGTGATTGAAATCAAGAAAGGTTTTCAAAGGGATTTTAAGCTGATACGGTATTTTACTTTACCAGTTTATACCATAAACCAGTTAACTTTGAGAGCCTTAATTTTGTGAAGTTCCAGTCCAATTTCTTATTCCAAGAGCCAAACATAAATAGACGTCTTCTGCTGTTCTCCCTGAGATCACCAATGTTTGCTATAATATACTCATTTCGATGCTAATTATATGTTTATTATTTTACTCCAGGGAAAATAATTGCTATATTAATTCTTGTTGTTGTCAAAACACATTTATAACTGTACAACACTAAATGTCAGTAAAACTGTGATGTAAGCCTAATAATGAGTCCCATATATTTGTTTTAGTAGATGAAATCACGGGCAATGTAACATATAAAATTTAACCTTATGATTTCAACTAGAAATAAAGAACATAATTACTCTTTTCTAGGCACCTTACTTGGAAATAAAGAAGCAGATGGATAAACAAGACCCACTTGCACATCCTCTTCTACAGTGGTATAAAATTGACTCACATGAGATTATAATTATTAAAGTACCAAGTCGAATGAATAGTCACTTCACCAGTTTAATTTGGTATAAACTCACCCTAAGAATTAATGTCGGGGTTGACATTTGCAACTGCATTTGCTTCTGGACTTCATCTGGGCCCTCTGAAAACACTGGAAAGACTCCAGCTTATTTGTATGGCCTCAGATCTGATTTTCTAGTCAAGATTTGGTCTGCTTCCATCTGATAGGTTCAAAGGCCTGCAGCTGGGTGCTTTGTGGTGGCCATTCATAACACATGCTTAAGAAGAAAAGTTCTGTTTGGTTATCATGTCTAATACATCTGTTTCTTATTTTAGGGTTATTTCTAGTAATAGATCACATATTGTGAAGCTACCAGTGAATAGGGTAAGTGTCTGTGGGTTCTTTATTATTTTCTCATTTCTCATGGCTTGCATTATCATTTTAGGTGGGAGTCTCCTGTCCAAATGTAGGTGTCTACATTCAAATTAATCACATGGGCTCCATTAATAGACAGGGGAGAGAAATAGGCAGTTTCAGGTCATGATTCATAGAATCATGTTGTGAATATCTAAAATAGGTCAAAGGAATAATGCTCAGAAAAAGCCTATTTGAGGTGAGTAGCTCAAATGCAAGTGTCTACCTTGTAGTCATCTGAGATTGGATGAGAACGTCACTGTTTTGTTACCATATAGAATATTAGATACAGAATTGTACAAAAAGCAGTGCATACAAACATGATATACCAGGAGATCCACATATGAGTACACTGTAAAAAGAATATAGCTCTAGAATTTTAGAGGGATGGTGCTGAGATTCATTTCTGAGTATGTGTGCCTCTGATTAAAAGCATAGTAATCTGCAGCCTTTCAGTTCTGAACCTTAATTCAAAGACAGCTCTGATCAGAATACCATGATGAAATTGTTAAATTTAATTACTTTACTAGAGCCATATTAGGCTGAAATATGTTTCAGAAACTTCTATATGTTTCATAAACTGAAGGACATTTTTACTGTTTGATTTCAGGTAAAAACTATGGTAATGAGACCAATTTCAACTTAGTTCATGTAGTTATTTAGATGCAATCATATATTAGAATCATAGAATCGTTCAGGTTGGAAAAGACCTTTAAGATCTTAAGTTAAAAATTTACACATCTTATGGAAAAGTGCATTCCTCTGATTTCCTAAACACGTGTTACTCACTGTGCACTTACGTAGTAAGCAACATGGTTTTTGGAAGAGCAAATGTTCAGTTCAGTTAACTTTAACTAATACTAGTGAGTCTAGCCACTGGAAATAAACTATTCAGCTAAGTGCCTGAATACCACCTATGGGCATATCCTCAAAGGAAGAAACTTGCAGCAGTGTACACCAGCTTCTTCACTTGAGTATATAACTGTGGGATCTGAACATCAGCTCATCTGATGTCTGAAGACAGTTAGATGGCTATATTTGCAACATCTAGCATGCCAAACATTGGGATACCTATGCAAGCTTGTAAGAAATGTAGAGGTGTGTGCTGATGAAGCCCTACCTCTTCCCCAGCCTGAAGTCCTCTGAAGACCTCAGCTATGTGTTTCTGTGGAGCTAGAGTTTTATTTTTTTAATGTAGGCACTTACATGGTATTTAGGTACAAACAAGCAGCTCTCACTTCTCTTTTTAAATACAGCTGACAGGAGAGGTGGTCCTGATTAGCACTCACTGTGTTTTATGCAGGTATCGCTGTTGCAGGCATATGCGGAGCTTGCTCTAGATCTCTAGAGTACCTCTACATCTACAGAGCTTTGCTGAAGAGTACTGAAGTGATTGCAACCTTAATGGTACTTAAAAGAGTTAGATAAGAGATTTTGTCAATTGTCCCATTGGACCTAGATGACTAAATTTTGCTAAGTCTCACTCTAGTGATAGCGTTGCACCCAGCTCACTACATCTGATCTGGTTGAGCTCCCGTTCCTGTTTGCAGAAAGAATTTAACACTTTTAGGGTTTGATTCATCTGAGCTATTTTTGACATCAGTTTAGGATGGTGTGAATCACAGCATAGACTATCAGCACAGTGGTTATTTTCTCCATCAATTATAAAGAGAGCCTAGGCTGATTAGTAAGAGGTAGGTGTTCGCATTGTGAATCTCTACATATCATAGAATCATAGAACCACTTAGGTTGGAAAACACCTTTAAGATCATCCAGTCCAACCATTAACCTAACACTACCAAGTCCACCACTAAACCAATTTAGGGCAGAGTAATAATTAATTTCATGTTTCCTGGCTTGGTGGCTGCATTATTTTTTAATGAAAGTAAACCTAAAATAGAATCATTAAGGTTGGAAAGGACCTCTAAGATCATCAGTCCAACCGTCAACCCAACACCACCATGTCTACTAAACCATGTCCCAAAGTGCCACATCTACCCGTTTTTTGAACACTTCCAAGGATGGTGACTCCACCACCTCTCTGGGCAGCCTGTTCCAGTGCTTGACCACTCTTTCAGTAAAGATATTTTTCCTAATATCCAACCTAAACCTCCCCTGGCGCAGCTTGAGGCCATTTCCTCTCATCCTATCACTTGTTACTTGGGAGAAGAGACCAACACCCACCTCACTACAACCTCCTTTCAGGTAGTTGTTAGAGAGCGATAAGGTCTCCCCTCAGCCTCCTCTTCTCTAGACTAAACAATCCCAGTTCCCTCAGCTGCTCTTCATAAGACTTTATTGTGTGAAACAGCATGGTATCTTAAGAACTACCATTATGGAAATACAATGGTTTTGTGTCAATCAACTAATTTTCACTTGTACACTGTTATATTTTACAGCAACTGAAGTTTATGCACACTCCCCACCAGTTCCTACTTCTCAGCAGTCCACCAGCCAAAGAATCTAATTTCCGAACTGCTAAAAATCTCTACGGAAGTACCTTTGCATTTCAGTGAGTACATATATTCATATTAATCAAAGTTTACCAAAATGCCATGTTATATTTTTGTTCTTTGCATTTGAGGTTAACAGCTGGGAATTTATTGTTTTAAAGGATTACTGATTTAATTTTGCATTTTACACTGTGGATTTTAACGCATTCTGTTTCATTTTTTTCAGTGGTTCACACATTGAAAACTGGCATTCTATCCTGAGGAACGGCTTAGTTGTTGCTTCCAATACGAGGCTGCAGGTAAATATTAGACTAAATACACTTTAGCTAACCTGTGCCCATTTGATAACATATTAAGCTTAGGTGAGGTTTTAAGTGATGTGATTCTGGTAGTCATATAGGTGGAAAAATGGGGTGATTTCAAATACCCTCATGATTCCTGGAAAAGGTACTTTTCTGAAGCAATTAAAATGGAATAATGTGTCTGCTAAAATGGCTAAAAAATCCCATCGGTGGAATCAGTGTTTCAATTGTACATTGCACAGCAGCACCTCCATGAGGCTTAGCTCAGTACTGCTTAAAAGCAGTCTCAGATTAAAATTTAAACGCTACATAAACTATGTTTGTGTTATAGGATCCAAGAACATACTAGATTTACAGAAGCTGGCTTTACAGCATCTTCTCTTCTCCCCTGGTTTCCTTGAGAAAGGAATATGAATGTACTGGCCAGGAGGGAGCTATTGCAAACTTCAGTTCGGTTTCTCAGACTGAATCATCAGGAGACCACTATTACAGAGCAAAGTAGGCAGTATCAGAGGGACTGGGGAGCTATAATTCAGAGTATTTTAGCATCAGGGTTTTTACAGCTCTTTCTCCAGAGCTGAGTCCATGATACCTTGGAGGAGGATCCCAGGGTGCTGACTAAGGATCGGGGAACAGGAAACACTGAAAAAAGGGAATGGAAATCTCTGCTGTTCCTCTTAGTGGTTTGGATGGTTTTATTAGCATCTTTGTAAGATACTTTCTCAAGAAAGCAGGATTTACACACCAAAATTCACCAAAGTAAAACCCTTTGTTCGTGCTTATTTTTTTGTTCAGGGCTGAGATACTGGGAAGAGGAGGAAGCAGTAAAGCCCTGCTTTATACAAGTCATCATTTTTAAATCTCTCACATAACTAGGGCATATCCTGAGCCCAGTTCATTCTGCTTACCCCAGTAACAACCAGTCAGGAAAAAATATATACTCACCAAGGATCCTATACAACATTGTAGGATCTGGAGGAGTAAGAGCATGACTGCACATTCCTATGGGAGCTCTGGCACATTGCAGAGATGATGTAAATGTCATTAGGTCAGAGGAAAGAAATAAGGGTGAGCATGACTCTGAAGCCCAGTGGTCATAATATCTACCTGGGTAGGAGATAATCTGGGTTCTCGTTTGTGCTCCAACAACTACTTAGAATCACAGAATCATAGAATCATTTAGGTTGGAAAAGACCTTTAAGATCAAGTCCAACCATTAACCTAACACTACCAAGTCCACCACTAAACCATATCCCTAAGTGCCACATCTACACATCTTTTAAATACCTCCAGGGACGGGGACTCAACTACTTCCCTGGGCAGCCTGTTCCAGTGCTTGACTACCCTTTCAATGAAGAAATTTTTCCTAATATCCAATCTAAACCTCCCCTGACGCAACTTGAGGCCGTTTCCTCTTGTCCTATCACTTGTTACTTGGGAGAAGAGACCAACACCCACCTCACTACAACCTCCTTTCAGGTAGTTGTAGACAGCGATAAGGTCTCCCCTCAGCCTCCTCTTCTCCAGGCTAAACAACCCCAGTTCCCTCAGCCGCTCCTCATAAGACCCATGCTCCAGACCCTTCACCAGCTTCGTTGCCCTTCTCTGGACACGCTCCAGCACCTCAATGTCCTTCTTGTATTGAGGGGCCCAAAACTAAACACAGTATTCCAGGTGCGGCCTCACCAGTGCTGAGTACAGGGGGACAATCACTTCACTAGTCCTGCTGGCCACACTGTTTCTGATACAAGCCAGGATGCTGTTGGCCTTCTTGGCCACCTGGGCACACTGCTGGCTCATGTTCATTCAGCTGTCGACCAACACCCCCAGGTCTTTTTCCGCTGGGCAGCTTTCCAGCCACTATTCCCCAAGCCTGTAGCGTTGCATGGGGTTGTTGTGAATGAAGTGCAGGACCCGGCACTTGGCCTTGTTGAACCTCATGCAGTTGGCCTCGGCCCATCGGTCCAGCCTGTCCAGGTCCGTCTGCAGGGCCATCATACCCTCGAGCAGATTGACACTCCTGCCCAACTTGGTGTCATCTGCAAACTTCCTGAGGGTTCACTTGATCTCCTCATCAAGATCATTGATAAAGATATTGAACAAGACTGGCCCCAATACTGAGCCCTGGGGAACACCACTTGTGACCAGCCATCAACTGGATTTAACTCTATTCACCACAATTCTTTGGGCCCAGCCATCCAGCCAGTTTTTTACCCAATGAACAGTACTCCCATCCAAGCCATGAGCTGCCAGCTTCTCCAGGAGAATGCTGTGGGAAATGGTGTCAAAGGCTTTACTAAAGTCCAGGTAGACAACATCCACAGCCTTTCCTTCATCCACTAAGCAGGTCACCTTGTCATAGAAGGAGATCAGGTTAGCCAAGCAGGACCTGCCTATCATAAACCCATGCTGGCTGGACCTGATCCCCTGGTTGTCCTGTACATGTCGTGTGATGGCACTCAGGATGATCTGCTCCATAACCCTCCCCGGCACCGAGGTCAGACTGACAGGCCTGTAGTTCTCTGGATCCTCCTTCCAGCCCTTCCTGTAGATGGGCGTCACATTCGCTAACCTCCAGTCAACTGGGACCTCCCTGGTTAGCCAGGACTGCTGATAAAGGATTGAAAGTGGCTTGGTGAGTGCTTCCACCAGCTCCCTCAGTACCCTTGGGAGGATCCCATCCGGCCCCATAGACTTGTGAGTGTCTAAGTGGTGTAGCAGGTCACTAACCATTTCCCCTTGGATTATGGGGGCTTCATTCTGCTCCCCATCCCTGTCTTCCAGCTCAGGGGGCTGGGTATCCCAAGAACAACTGGTCTGACTATTAAAGACTGAGGCAAAAAAGGCATTAAGTACCTCAGCCTTCTCCTTATCCTTGGTGACAATGTTCCCCCCCGCATCCAACAAAGGATGGAGAGTCTCCTTGGCTCTCTTTGTTGTTAATGTATT
Source organism: Pelecanus crispus (assembly GCF_030463565.1). NCBI lineage: Eukaryota > Metazoa > Chordata > Aves > Pelecaniformes > Pelecanidae > Pelecanus > Pelecanus crispus. Next base: position 8,402,047 of record NC_134675.1, read on the forward strand.
TATAGAAACATTTTTTATTGTCTTTTACTGCAGCAGCCAGATTAAGTTCTAGTTGGGCTTTGGCCCTTCTAATTTTCTCCCTGCATAGCCTCACGACATCCTTGTAGTCCTCCTGAGTTGCCTGCCCCTTCTTCCAAAGGTCATAAACTCTCTTTGTTTTTCCTGAGTTCCAGCCAAAGCTGTCTGTTCAGGCAGGCCGGTCGTCTTCCCCACCGGCTCGTCTTTCGGCACATGGGGACGGCCTGCTCCCATGCCTTTAAGATTTCCTTCTTTAAAGAATGCCCAGCCTTCCTGGACCCCTTTGCCCTTCAGGACTGCCTCCCAAGGGCCTCTGTCAACCAGTCTCCTAAACAGGCCAAAGTCTGCCCTCCGGAAATCCAAGGTAGCAGTTCTGCTGACCCCCCTCCTTACTTCTCCGAGAATCAAAAACTCTATCATTTCATGATCACTGTGCCCAAGATGGCCTCCAACCATCACATCACCCACAAATCCTTTTCTGTTTGCAAACAACAGGTCTAGTGGGGTGCTTTCCCTAGTTGCCTCACTCACCAGCTGCATCAGGAAGTTATCTTCCACACACTCCAGGAACCTCCTAGACTGTTTCCTCTCCTCTGTATTGTATTTCCAGCAGACATCTGGTAGGTTGAAGTCCCCCACGAGAACAAGGGCTAGTGATCGTGAGACTTCTCCCAGCTGCTTATAGAATATTTCATCTGCCTCTTCATCCTGGTTGGGCGGTCTATAACAGACTCCCACCGTGATATCTGCCTTGTTGGCCTTCCCCCTGATTCTTACCCATAAACACTCAACCCTATAGTCACTATCATCACATCATCAAGCTCTAGACAATCAAAACATTCCCTAACATAGAGCTACCCCACCACATCTCCTTCCTTGCCTATCCCTTCTGAAGAGTTTATAGCCATCCAGTGCAGCACTCCAGTTGTGCGAGTCATCCCACCATGTTTCTGTGATGGGAACTATGTCAGTTTTCCAACTGCACAATGGCTTCCAGCTCCTCCTGTTTGTTGCCCATGCTGCGTGCATTGGTGTAGATGCACTTCAGTTGGGCTATTGATCCCACCACCTTTTTGGAGGGAGAAGCCCTAATTCCTATGTGACCATTCTCAGGCACTTCCATGGTTTCTAACACATCCATATCCCTTGCGTCTTTGTTGCCGCATGGATCTCCATCGCCTACCTCCATTGAGATGGCAGACCAAAGGACCTCGCTAGCACACCGTCCCTCAAACATTGGCATGCTGCCCCCAGGCTTATCTCTAGTGAACCTAGGTTTATCCCTTTCCCCCTTTGAATTTAGTTTAAAGTTCTTTCAATGAGCCCTGCTAACTCCTCTGTAAGGATCCTTTTCCCCCTTTGAGACAGGTGTACCCTGTCTGTTGCAAGCAGACCTGGTATCATGTAAACCAACCCATGATCAAAAACACCCCAAAATTCTGCCGTTGACACCAAGCTCAGAGCCAGGTATTGATCAGCTGGCTCTTCCTGTGTCTTCCCTCATCATTCCCTGCAACTGGAAGGATAGAGGAGAACACTACTTGTGCTCCTGACCCCTTAACCAGTCATCCCAAGGCCCTGAAGTCCCTCTTGATTTCCCTTGGACTTCTTTTTGCAACTTCATTGCTGCCTACCTGAAAAATCAATAGTGGATAGTAGTCTGAGGGCCGTACCAGGGCAGGAAGCCTTCTCTTCACATCTTTAACCCAGGCCCCAGGGAGGCAACAGACTTCCCTAAGAAGCAGGTCCAGTCTACATATTGGGCCTTCTGTTCCCCTCAGAAGAGAGTCTCCTATGACAATGACCCCTCTTTTTTTCTTTATGGAAGGGGTTTTGACACAGGGTGTAGGCCAACTTAACCTCAGCGACACCTCCAAGCTAAATGAACCATCATCCTCGTCATTGTTCAGTTCCACTTGCAGAGCCTCATACCGATTATGCAAGGGCACCTGGGAAGGTGGGGCAGTCACAGAGGAGACATGCCTGCTGCACCAGGCAGGAACTTGTCACCTTTGCTCCCTATCCCTTAAGTCCCTGTGTTCAGCCAGGTGGAGAGAGGATAGGGAATCCTCCATATCATGTGACCTGTCTGCTTGACAAGCCTGTCTCAGGGAAGGTAGGGTGCGGATCCAGTAGTCTATCTCTTTCTCACACTCCCTGATGCTCCTCAACCTACTCACCTCCTCCCAGAGCTCTGCCACTAAGCTGAGGAGTTCCTCTACCTGGGCGCACCTCCCACAGGTGTGCTCACTACTGCCGTCCGGTACTGGCATAAGAGTAGGGCACACGCCTGACACCTGGGTGGCAGCGTGTTCCCACCACAGCTCTGTCTGGGAAGCTGCGTCAGTCGTGGTGGGTGCAGAGCTTAGAGAGGCCATGGCTTTTTGCGGGGTGCATACCATTGCTCCCTGGTCGAGCTGGCAGAGCCACAGCGCCCTTCCTGCGTAACCTGCCACCGGACACCCTGTCCACGTCACTCCTGGTCGCTAGCGCTCTCTAAGGGCTTCTTTTATACAGGGGGAGGGGGGGGGGGCCGGGGTGGTGGCTTGACCACCGTTGCTCCTGGCCCCGCCCAGGTCTTGTCAGCCGCTGTCACGGGAGCTGTGGGCTCCTGGCAGCTCTCTCGGCTCCCCCTGAGGTTCCCCTGGTTCGGGAAACCCCCCTGTGCACCACACTAAAGCACTCCACTGCCAATCATGCTGGCCCCAGAGCTGCTCACCTCGGCAACTTTGTGTGTTTTCTTTAAAGACTTTTCCACATAAAGCAGTCAGTCCCTGGAGGAGAAGTGAAACCCATACCTCCCCCTTTCCAGACAAGAAAATGACCACAGCGCTAATAAAAAGTGCTCAGTTTTGTTGCTTAGCCCAAGCTCCATGACATGGAGCAGTGATGCTGATGAAGAGTCTTCCCTTTCTTCTTTTCAGACAGCTGGTAGCTTTGTGGCTAAAGTGAAGTCCCTGCAGTGATGGGATATGCGTGTCTGAATTGGCTCAGGCAAAAGCTTGATTGAACCCATTCCTCCAGTACTCAGGCTGAATTAATGACTGGATTTTTCTATAGCATATGAACAGCATTATCACCATCTCTTCATTTCTTACCTTAAAGAAAAGAAAAGTAGCTGTTGCTGATGATGTTTCACAAAGGCTGGCTTAGGCTGTGGTTCCTGCCAAGGTTTTGATGCGAGACACATGCTGAGCTTGCTCAGCCTTGTTACAGCTAAGGTGTATTTGGCCATCTACAGAAGTACCCTCCATGGCACTGTTCGATTTAAAAACAGAAAATGCAATTTTATATATAAATCTGATGTAAAATTATCTTTGGGCATTTGGACATGGTTTCCACAATATACAGTATCTTAGTTGTATATTCACAGCATGATTTTTTTTAAAGACTTCTTTGAACACCATTTATTACCAGACAATAAATTAGCGTAGTGCTTATCTACATTAGGACCTGTGCCTATCATTATTATTTTTTCCAGATAACCAAATTAAACAATCACTCTGCTCTTTTTCAGCTCCATGGTGCAATGTTTGGAAGTGGAATCTACCTTAGTCCATTGTCAAGCATATCATTTGGTTACTCAGGTGATATTTATAAATCACTCTAAAGTTGGAGAAATATAGGGGGGTATCTTAGTCTACTGCTTTTCTTACCAACTTCACTGCTTACAACACTGTAGTAAATTTTATCTTTGTAGGCCAAGATTTAATTTAGTTATAAAAGAGAAAATCTAAGTTCCCTTATTAAACACCTGTTCCCATTTTCCAAGGTACTGAGCATCTTGACACTGTGCTTGAAGCAAATAGTAGCTAATACTGGATGCTGTGTGTAATGGAGCAGGTCTTGATTATGCAGTGGAAATCCAACTTTGTGTTTGTGATTTTTTTTGTCAGTATTTTCCTAAGTCCATCTAACATTATCTATGGATTCATGGGCTTTTAGGACCTGATCTGACAAAACAAGTATTCATCAATAGACGTGTTCAACCGTGTATGTGTAAGAATATTCTCAAGTATCGCCATGTCAGGGTTACATAGAAAGTACAGGACAGTGTGTTTATTTTAGCATGAGAAGGGGAGGGAACATAATTTGTCCCACTAATAAATCCAAAAGGGAGCAATGCAGAGTTTTCCATGTTGTCAGGACCTGAACTGGACTGTCCAGAGAGAATCGTGGAGGTTCTGTGATTCCCTTGGGCTAAATTAAGGTGAAACGACACCAAACGATCAATTAAACACTTTACTGACAGTAAACACCAACCTGAACTTGGAAAGCACCATGATATGCAGGGGATAAGGGGGACCCTCCCACTGAGTCACAAGGTTCAGAATAGACCCCCTTGCTTTCTAAACTCCTTTCCAGAGAGGAGTCTAGGTGCAGCTAGGTCCAATCTTGGTCTCAGACTTGGTCAACGGTTTATGTGAATAAGGCGGCAACCTGAACCAGGAACGCACCACAATAAGCAACGTGGGTTCTAATCCAAATACTTAGGAAGGGAAAGGAAAAGGAAGAAAGAGGAGAGACAGAGAGATATCACCACCCTTGGATCCCGCGATGTTGACGATAAACGCGGCAGTCCTCCGGCTGCAGGCACGCTGCTCCCGGAGCCCAGGGCCTCCGGCTGCGCCAGCAGCAGGTGGGGGAAGCTGGTCCGGAGCAGCAGTGCAGTGTCCTCCAGTGGTGGGGGTGCACCACGTGGCTCCTCGAAGTTGTGTCTTCTATAGGCCAGTCCCCGCCTCTAATCTCGCCCCCCTTGAGGCTTGTTCCAGAATGTTCTCCATCTTCTGCACAGGTGCCACTGGGGGGGGGGGGGGGGGGTTGGTCGCGACGGGTCTTTCGGGTGGTCGTGAGCCCCTTCCTCAAATGAACTCTGCATGACCTTTGGCCATCAGAGGGCAGAACTGCCAGTCCTCTGACCCAGGTCTGTGCCAACTCTGCACCAATCGGCTTCTCACCTGTGGTGCTATGCAGACCCCAATTTATCGCTATGGAGACCTTAACTTGTCTCTTTGCAGACCTTAACTTGCCTCTTTGCAGACCTTAACTTGCCTCACCACGATGTTTGAGGCATTAACTCTTTCAGTCCCTGACACATGTAAGAATAAAATAATAAATTGAAGCACAATAGAAACATGATACACCAATATGTATATTAAGAAACTTTCATAGAGATTTTAAATTACAGTGACTTTTTTCCTTTAGTTAAGTTGTATTTACCATTTCATAGAATCATAGAATGGTTTGGGTTGGAAGGGACCTTAAAGATTATCTAGTTCCAACCCCCCTGCCATGGGCAGGGATACCTTCCACTAGATCAGGTTGCTCAAAGCCCCATCCAACCTGGTCTTGAACACTTCCAGGGTTGGGGCATCCACAACTTCTCTGGGCAATCTGTTCCAGTGTCTTACCACCCTCAGAGTGAAGAATGTCTTCCTAATATCTAATCTAAATCTACCCTCTTTCAGTTTAAAACCATTACCCCTCGTCCTATCACTACACTCCCTGATAAAGAGTTCCTCCCCATCTTTCCTGTAGACCCCTTCAGGTACTGGAAGGCTGCTATAAGATCTCCCCACAGCCTTCTCTTCTCCAGGCTGAACAACCCCAACTCTCTCAGCCTGTCCTCATAGGGGAGGGGCTCCAGCCCGATCAAGCAGGTCCATGTCCTTCTTATGTTGGGGGCCCCAGAGCTGAACACAGTACTCCAGGTGGGGTCTCACGAGAGTGGAGTAGAGGGGGAGAATCACCTCCTTCGACCTGCTGGCCACTTCTTTTGATGCAGCCCAGGATTCGGTTGGCTTTCTGGGCTGCGAGTGCACATTGCTGGCTCATGTCCAGTTTTTCATCCACTAATACATCCAAGTCCTTCTCCGCAGGGCTGCTCTCAATCCACTCATCACCCAGCCTGTATCCATGTTTGGGAATGCCCCAACCCAGGTTCAGGACCTTGCACTTGGCCTTGTTGAACTTCATGAGGTTCGCACGGGCCCACCTCTTTAGCCCGTCAAGGTCCCTCTGGATGGCATCCCTTCCCTCTAAAGTATCAACCACACCACTCAGCTTGGTGTCATCCGCAAACTTGCTGAGGGTGCACTCAATCCCACTGTCCATGTCCCTGACAAAGATGTTAAATAATACTGATCCCTATACGGACCCCTGAGGGACACCACTTATCACTGGTCTCCACCTGGACATCGAGCCATTGACCACAACTTAAGTGTGACCATCCAGCCAATTCCTTATCCACCAAATGCGTGTCTCTCCATTTCCTCACATATGAAAGTGTTGGTATAGTTGAATGTGTGTTTGTGTGCACGTAGATAAATTTAATTCTGAGAGTTTTAGTTATGCTTTCTGATTTTCAGTATTTTTAGGTAATGTCACGATTCATTTTAAGAGCTCAGCATTTTTACTAGTATTTATTGAATTTCAATATCAGTAATCTCTAAATGCACTATTAGCTTTTCAGAGATTACATAAGTATGGAAGCTCTTTAGGACTCACTAAAAGTGCAGGTTGCAGTATCATTATCCAACAAAATGCCCTTCTTTTTGAACAACATTGCTTTGTCAGCTTCAATGTGTTTTTTCTGATCTCTACCTTTTTTGGTCCCTTCCATCCAGGCTCTTCCAGAAAGGAGGCCTGTATTCCCATGAAGTATATAATACTTGATGCCAATAAAAACCACGGAAGAGTCCTACATTCCCTGTTACTTCAAAGACTTAAACTTATCCATAATTCAGTCTGTGTTTGCAAACTACCAAGAAATATGGGATACTGGAAAAGCAAGGAAGCCTATAGTAGCATACAGTACAGGAATTTTATATAAACCAACATGAAGAATATAAGAGAGATGCAAGGCACAAATGTAGGCATTCAGATTTCTGAGAAGGAAATTGGTTCAAAGGTGGCTGATATATAATTTAATACTTTTACCTGTAGATAAATTAATTAAACCAAGGTAGATTTTAAAACTACCTTTAAATAAATTGACTACTCCTAAAAATTTTTTAGACTTTTAATAAGTCTAAATAAAGTGTTAAAGATTAATATCTAAAGTTCTTTCTCTAATGACTTTACTGTCCCACCCACTGTAAATCAGACTGTGTTACTTCAACCTGAATAGGGTCAGTTAAACTCAAGACATGCTGACATTCAACTCTGTTAAGCAACCACCTAAGAGCATTCCTGAGCTGAATTCAGTGGCATTTAAGCTCATGTTTATCTGCTTTTGCACCTGCTTAATGTAATTTGACTTTCCTAAGGTCTTTGCAACACATGCAGATGTGTTAGTAATTTGCAGGATTAAACTGAAATATTCTATGACAAAGTTGACTAGCTTTTTGTCTGCCATGCAAAGGACTGTGATTCCCACTGTGCTACCTGTTTCATTCTCCATACTTAACTTTGCTTATGAAGGTATTTATATGCCAGGGTATCTTACATGATTTTAATATTCTCAGGGATGAACAAAAAGCAGCAGAAGGTGTCAGCTAAAGATGAACCAGCTTCAGGCAGTAAGGGCAGTAATACATCACAGGTACAGTACATCAACCATCTCTGGAAGATTTATGGTTTTATGTTTGGGAACTTCATAGCTGAAAAGAAGGCAATATTCCCTTTGTGAAAGCTAACAGTTTTGTTTTATTGAATGAAATCACCAACTTCAGAGACTGCAACCATCAAATACAGCCCAACTGCTTTTAGTAACAATTTACAGAGTATACTGCAGGTCCCTGTGCCCTTCTTTTCCAAGTAGTAGTATTTGGGAAGAGAAAGAAAATGAAATACAGATTGCATTATGACCCTTAGCAAGCCCTTGCTTTCTGAGTTCTAGACTTGCAGAAGAATGATGCAAGAGGAATTGAGAGTGGTTATTGATGAAAAATGAGTAGCATTTCATTGACAGCAAGTCAGTTTTTCATAGTTTTTACATATTAAACCATTAGAATTCTGCTTTATCTAAAGCAAACTCATAGCATTTACGTGTAGGGCTAAATTTTGAGAAAGAAATCTTACATCTGTCTCTATAGTTAACACATAAAAACTACAGAATAATCTGTCTTTGGAGCGAGATTTGTATGTAACAGCAGAAGCCCTCAGAAATGAGAAGGCCAGTAAAATATCAGGGTAGTGGCCAAAGAATTGATGATCAAATTCACCTTGTAATTATTTTTTTTCTGCTATCAATATGTTTGTCAGTAACACTGATATTTCTAATAATATTATTCATTCTGTAATAGTTAGGAACTTTTCTTTCTGGATGAAGGAGTTCAAATTTCTCCTATGACAATAAAAAAAAAAGCTTTTAGAAATTCTATTACATTTAGAAATACAATAGAAATATTTTAGAAAGACTGCCTCTATCTTTGTTCATTAATAAACCACTGAAAATAGCAGCCCTCTCCTTTGTTACTTTTTCAGTCAGTTTGTCTTACTGCACTAATTAAGTTTTCTCATGTTTTTACATCTCAGTCACAGAAGAAAGGACAACAGTCACAATTTTTGCAAAGCCGTAACTTAAAATGCATAGCCTTATGTGAAGGTAAGCTGAAAGCCCTTGAAAAACTGTTTTAGTCATGGACACAGTGTTACTGGATGCAAATCAGTGAGACCTTTAGTTCCAGTATTGGTTGTTTTTAGGTAAGAGACTACTGGTAGGTGTACAAGTACTTGCTTAATAGCTGACCTTTATATTTCAGTTCAGAATGTTTCCCTCTTCAAACAAAACCTGTCAACACATGCTGAATTTTCATGAAATAATCATATGCACATAGCAACTGATCATCTGGTCTGTCTTTCAAATGTGATCATATTCCTAAGCCATCAATATAACCCAAGTTGTGGTCTTTATTTGCAACAGTGGCTTCTTGCAAGCTCTTGACAAATGCATTAAACACCTACAAGTCAGAAAAAACAGCTTTCCTAATGAATTTCCAAATAATTTTTCACTTTTCAGGCAAATATACTGTTCATCTGGTAATCAGTCTGTTCTCTCTGATGGCTGCAGAAATTCTGTGAAGTTAAAATCCAGTGCATATGAATACAGTCATTCTTGAAAGACTTGGGTATTCTTTTAATAACTAATGAAACCTCAGCAGGTTTTGAGAACAATGAATTATGAAATTTGAATAAGAATTGTACCAGTGATTGGTAATTAGTCTTATTGGCCAAACAAAAAGAATTATATTAAACTCAGTTTGCCCTCCATTTTGAGCATTTGTTGATTTTTAAAAGTAAAAATTCAGACAGACAGTGAAAAAGATGTTATTTCAAAATTGAAGCTTTAAACTATATATGCTACTTTTTAATATATATTCTTGAGAATGTTCAAGTGAAATATTTAATATGATTAAAGAGATGTCAGTCAACATGAAAATGCAATTTGATCTGGACAGAAAAATACATAAGCTTAGTTCTAAAACTTTCAGAAGAAGATATGAAATTAATCTAGGGTTTACTATAATTTACTTGGCCTTTAATGCCTGAAGTTTCTAAATATAAATTACATCTTTCCCTAGGACATTTTCATCTATGTCATTCTTTCCTCACATTTATTAATGGATTATGGATCTTATAAGGGTGAATTTTAAATATTTGGTAAAATATATTTTACATCATTCATATTCACTTCATTTTTCTGTGAAAAGAAGTGTTATGGGGAGGTGGTTAATATAGATTTTAAATAAAATTAATTACAAGAGAAAAATGTTTGTTAAAAATTACAATTCATGGAAGAAATGGTGTAAAATTGAATATGCATTTATTCATGGTAGCGTTTAAATGCATTTATAGAAATCTTTTCAAATACAGATTGGCAGTAAAGATTCTACCTAGCAATAAAAAGGTTTCTTTCCTGTGTTGTGCTTATTCTGCTGGTAAATAACCTATCATCAAATATATTGCTGTTTTCTAAATGTTGAGCAAGTTTTGGCAAGCTTTGTGATCCCCTTGAGCCATAATTGCTATGCTATTTTTTTAAAAGTATTTGGTAGTATTGCAAATCTCAAATTTGTGGTATCTCAGTTTCAGGCTTTATCTTTCACATCTTATTTTTGGCTCAGCCATCATCAAACACAAATGTCTCTGTTCCAAAGGCTGACTAATTGACTCAGATGCTCCTTAACAGCCCTATGGCCATTTAAAATCAGTTTTTAATAAATATACTTTTTCATTTTTCATTGCAATTAAGAACTGGCTCCCATACATCTGTGTTTTCTGGAAAATATAACATATTTTGGAAACAAGAATCAAGTTCATCTCCCTGTTTGTACTAGCAGCCAACTCGGAGTCTACACCATGCCACAGACGTGCACTGGAACACTACACATTCCCAGAAGGCTATTTAAAGTGTTTAAAAAAGCAAATCTTTTAAAGCAATATTTTCCAGGCATGTTTTCATCACTATGAAATTTATTGTTTCCCTGATAGTGATAACTTCATCCGATCTGCATAAACATGGAGAGGTATGGGTAGTTCCCAATACGGATCATGTGTGTACAAGATTTTTCTTTGTGTGAGTACAAAGCTTCTTTTAACATTCAACATCTGTCCATTCTAGGCCTTTTTCCCCATGTTCCCTCCAATAGTTGTAAATGAAATAGATAAAAGATGTTTCTTCCTAATTCTTTAAAGTATCACTTCATTTTTTATTTATCTCTGTACTTACTTTTGTTAGGAAATGTATGTATAAGTTAGTGACAAAGGTTTAGTAGATGTTTAGTTATATAATAAATGAATGGAGAGTTACTGATTTTTCCCACTCTATAGCATTACCTCATGTTACAGTAAGTCTATCCATGTATCATAAAATATCTCTTCTATTTGGGTGTATGTTTTAAAGCTGAGGAATTCATTAAAGGCTTCCTGTCTATGATGTGGGCATTTCCCCTCTCACCTATGACTTGTAATTATATATCAGCATAGATTTCAGCCCTGCAAAGAGAGTCATGCAGACCAGTGGAGGAGCACACTGACTTCAGATTGACCAGCACTGGGGGTTTCAGTGATCAGGATTGCTTTATCCATGCAAATTCTTAATGCAGGCGAGTTCTCATAAGGAGAAAAACCCTGGAGGATGACATGGTGTCACCACTAAGTGGAGGCCCACTTGTGACAGGAGTTTGGGTGCCGCAGACATTGCGGTACATTGTGCATGCTTTGGCACCAGCCTTGCACAGGGTGGTCTGGGAGCAGCTGCAGAAACAGAAACAGCACTTTCCTTTATACCTCCAGCAAGAGGGAAGTTGCTAACATGCCAGGTGCCGGCAGAAGTCCCCTTTGGGTCCTAGCGGGTTTTTCAACCTCAGGGTTTCGATGACAATGGCAGCCCTACCACCCTTCACTGTCTATAGAGTTTAGGATCTGCATATAACAGTGAAGTGCAGCAGAGCATTTTAATAGGAAACTTGTTAACATGGAATAAACACTCTTGATTATTGAACAAAATAGTTTTGGATGTTTTTAGGTAGATTAATAAAACACTAATTTGATTTTATTTTCTGTACTCTGTTTTTAGTTATGAAGATGATCAAGTGGGTGATACAAGTATAAATACACAGGAACCAAGCATTCATAAAGAGATTCTTCGAGTCATTGGCAATCAAACTGCTACTGGTTAAAAGGACCACTCTTATTTAATTGATGTGATTTGGAAGCCTTCCTCGGTCTCAAAGCTGGATTTTGAACTGAAGAAGATGCAAAAAACTAATTTATTATTATTACTATTCTAAGCAAATTAACCCTTTGAATCCTTCTGTTTTCTTACTTAGTATTTCTTATCAAAATACCTGAGATGGTATGAATTAGCAACTGTAGGGGTGCAAAGTCTATTAATATACTACAACTAATAATAATTAAACAGGCATTTGGGTTGCTCACAATAAACAGACTTTAAAAAGGAGCTTTGTGCTGATATTTTTATATTAAACTTCAGTTGGAGGTTTTAGTACTGTATACTAGTATTTTAAATTTAGAATTACTTAATTATAAGCAAGAGAGAAGATTTTATAGTGGAGCACCTGTATTATGCAGGATACTTTGTAATAAGTAAAATATTCTGTATTTAAACACAATAAAAGGTTGTCTGGAACATGTCAAATTAAAGAGATTTGTTACCTGCAGCTATCTTTGATTATTTTACACAGATGCAGCTAGGATTTAGAATCAAAGGTTAAAATGACAATACATTTTTGATTTAATGATTGAAACAAAGCAAAAAGTAATGACTCTGATGGTGTATGTTTAGTTTTCTTTATCTTCTCTGGAAACACTGTCTTATCCATTTACTAGCTCGGTTGCATTTTTTAATTATACGAGCCTAGCAAACACCCGGAAATCCTGAAGCTGTTAACTTTCTTTTTACAAATTTGTTTTTTATATACCAGATTTTACAGTTTCTTTAGATCAACAGGGTTCTTTAATGTTTTCATCTTAACTTCAGTGAGACTGCTCTGTGGTTAAATTTAGCCATGTATTTAAAAGTACCTGCTGAATTAGGGCTTTTACATGACTGAGTTGATTGTTCGTGCATCAGAAAATACAAACAAATGCAAAATTTTACTGATTTTGTCTTGGTGAAATATTTTTATTAATTTATTCCTAAGAGAAAACAAATCAAATCTTTCTGTCCTTTAAACTAACAACTGTTTTTTCCAAGTGAGAATAATAGCAACACCAGTCTCCAAGGCATAAATCACACCCTTAAATATGGAGAGCAGTTCAACTTATGCATCTATGCAATTATTACAAGCCACCTCAGAAAGCAAAAATAGACTGAATCCTCTATTATGTTATTTTCATAATAAAGATACTGAAGAGCCAAATAACAGCACAACAGAGCACAGGCCAGTGTTTGTTTCTTTTAAACAGAACTGCATTAGATATGCAGTAATGGGTGATTCCTTCTTTCTGCACTCCCTTATTCCTTGCTGTAATTGAAGTGCCCTGCAAATAAAATAGTGTTATTGGGCCTAGGATCACATACTTGGAGATGTATTTTAGCATTCCAGACTTATTTGCTGGGGACCTCAGTTTTTCTGAGTTCACATCCAGACTTGTAAGCCCAATTCTGTTTGCAAATCCCCATTTTGCTATTGAATTTGTGTTGACTTTCACCCCTGTTTGGTGGACCCCTAACTTGAGTACCACTACTCTAATTGTTATCTTTTGTGTTGGGACACAGGTTAACTTCTTGAAACAAAGAAGATTCCTGAAATTTATCTATCTACGTAAGGACTGCCTTAGGTTGTATAACTGCACAAAATCAGCATAAATCAGAAGTGGAGCTGAAACCCTGGAATGACCATCTCTCCATAATTTGTCCTGCCATATGTGTCTGAATCACTATGTTTTGCAGAACAGAAAGAAACTAGGAAGCAAGTCCACAAAGATATCCTACGTTAACTTGCTGAGCTGATAGTCCACCACTCTTGGAGGCCTCCTCAAAAAACTAGGAGAAAAGAAAGATGAACGTGAGTGAACTGGAGAAGCCAAGTAAGCAGTCATCTTTCCTGTCCCCTCAAGCTGCAGCAGGGTCACAAGAGAGCACCTTGAAGGAAGAAACCTGGAATGTAGCTATGGCAGCAAGTTGGTTTGCACGGTGCCATCGTAAGTACAACCACTGGAAAGAGGAGGGAAAATACATCTCTGCCAAATTTTAAGACTGCTCCAAGGATTGATTTAAATGGATTACCAGAAGGAAGGGACAGCATGGAGGAAAGCAGGGCTCTGAGGTATACGGGGAGGCCTTGCTGTTGTAAGATGCTCACTTCAGGTCCCACCCAGTGCATGGCAGGAAAAGGGACTGGGAGAAAAAAGCTGCAGTGTGGGGAGAGCACAGCACATGGGCAGCACCATGCCTGGGGCAGCTGGGCCACCTGGGGAGGTGTTGCAGTGTAGGGGACAGTGCAAGGACACAAGCCCAGTGTTACGCACAAACAGCAATGGAATTAAAACAAAATTCACTTGCTACACAGTACCTCAGTCCCTTTTTTTCTTTAGCCAAAATATTAATGGGAAACTTATTCTAAGGTGTTATATTACCTGCAGGTGAACATGAGTCTTCAGATCTTTCCTTTAACAAAGTATTAGTTATCATTTTTAAAAGGTGAAGGGAAAGAGAGAGGTTCTTTGCAGGTCTGTTACTCAAAAATAAATAGCCCTTCTATAGCAAACTTCAAAACTGAAGCAAAGACTTTATCACCAAGAACTGGAATGAAAAAGCCCAAGGAGGAGATTTTCTTTGAAGGATTTTTCCCTAGTGGTTTTATCCAAGGGTGGAAGTTGCATATTGCCAAATTCTTCCAAATACTTATATTCGCATGGATTCCAGAGGATGAAAAATAAAAAGCCAGGCTCATCTGAGTGAAGGTCCTGTGTTATCCGTAAAGCCCTTGCATTTCCCTACCTCTGTTGTCATGCACACATATTGGTGATAGAGCAATCTTTATAACTCCCGCAGTAAAGATGTAAGCTTTTCACAAACAGCTTTTAATCGCAGAGAGAAAATAGAGCTCCAGGCTCTACTACCTTTCTTGGTAGAAATCTCCATGAAGCCTTAGCTATCTGGCTGTGAACATGTCCAGCATGGAGCAACTGAGAGAATTCTTGGAAAAGAACTTCCTAACTTCTTCCTACATCCCACAACAAATTACAGTCCCCCAAATGGGGAAGGTTTGACAGAAAAATTATGTTAATACCTTAATATTATACCCTAATTACAAATTACCATATTTATATTTCTATGAGTATTTTAAACACTGAGAAAGGAATCAAAAAAGATGCTTTTGAACCTTTCTTGAAATTCAGGAAGATATTTAGCATTCAAGGGATTAAGCAATTTGAGTTTTCTTCTTCTGTGTTATGAATCAGCATAGCTCTATGTCGTGGTTTAGTCCCAGCCAGCAGCTAAGCACCACGCAGCCGCTCGCTCACTCCCCCTACCCCTGTGGGATGGGGGAGAGAATTGGAGGAGTAAGAGTGAGAAACACTCCTGGGTTGAGATAAGAACAGTTTAATAATTGAAACAAAGTAAAATAGTAATGACAATAATAACAATATAATAATGATAATAGTAATAACAATATACAAAGCAAGTGATGCACAATGCAATTGCTCACCACCCGCCGACCGATACCCAGACAGTTCCCAAGCAGCGATCGCTGCCCCCCGGCCAACCCCCCCCAGTTTCTATACTGAGCATGATGCCATATGGTATGGAATAGCCCTTTGGGCAGCTTGGGTCAGCTGTCCTGGCTGTGCCCCCTCCCAGTTTCTTGTGCACCTGGCAGAGCATGGGAAGCTGAAAAAGTCCTTGACTAGCATAAGCAGTACTGAGCAACAACTAAACCATCAGCGTGTTATCAACATTCTTCTCCTACTAAATCCAAACCAGAGCACTATGCCTGCTACTAGGAAGAAAATTAACTCTATGCCAGCTGAAACCAGGACACTCTGTTTTCTTCAGCAGTGCTACACTGCTTTGATCACCTTTGATCTTTGGCTCCATATTACTTACCATAAAATGGCCAGTTTGTGTAATATTCTGCTTAATGTTTTACAGGAACTAGTCAATGACACCGGAATTATTTATGCTTGTATTTTTCTCTAAAGCCCTTGAAAAGCTGTTATTGATGCTGTATAATTTTAATATTATAGCTGTTGGTACTAAAAATGCATCTGATGAATAATGCTAAGATTGTGCTTTTGTTAATACAAATATAAGATCACTCCAAATGAAGACTTTGTGCTTAGATCAATTATACTTTGTTTACAAACCACTTCCTATTGTGCAAATAATTAGCATACTTCCAACATGGATGAGTACAAAGTGCAAAAAAAAAGGGACAACTGAATGAAGAGATTCATGATTTAAGAAGAAACACTAAAAAAAAAACCCCTAAACAAATATAAAAACAGTATCTAGTTACTTAAGCATTATATTAATTTAGATGGATTTCTTCTTGGCTCTAGAAAATGTACGTCAAATACAAAGAATACTTGTCGTGACTGGCAGGGAAGTAACTCTACAGAAGCAAAAGCACTCTGTAATCTTAGCATTTTCACAACATGTAGGTTTGGGGTCTGATCCTGCATTGTGCTGAACACCCATCGGAGGTGCTGAGGGTTAAGCTCTTGAACAAACATTAAGTGTTTTTTGTACTAGTCATTCCTCACTCTCATGGTAAGTTTTTTAAAAGCCTCTGAGGCATTGCAGATGTGATCAGCGTGCAGACGCCTGCGCATTGTCTGGCCCGTACGCCTGGGCGGGATCTAGCAGGACTGAGCTGCTTGGCTGCGTGAGGGTGGGATGGCAGCTGTGGTGGTGAAGGTGAGGGGGGAGAAGGGGCTGGGAGGGCCCCGGCAGACGGGGCCGAGCCTTGCCACGCTCCTGCAGGCACCACGCGGCCCCTCCGCCGGCTGCCGCCACTGCGGGCAGCGTGCCAGGAGCACTGCAGCGACCTGGCTGTCACTGGCTGCATTTCCACTTGTCTCTTGGGGCACTTAGGGTTCTGCGACGTTTTATTTTCAAAACCGAGGTGTTAATTTGGTGTCCTGCACAATTTCTTCGTTACAAACGCAAAAGGTGAAAGATGAGCCTGTTGACTAAACTAAGCAAGGTTATTTTTGTGGAGAGCAGTTAAAATATGTGTAGGGCTGAAAGTTGTTCAAAAAGTATCTTGAGTCTAGTCAGACAGGGCTGTAATAATAATCAAATTTATTTCTTAAAGCGCTCAGGAGTGGAGGGAAAGTTGTGTTTCAGAATAGGATAAATAAAAATGGGAAGATTTACTTGAAACAAAGCAGTGTTCTGCAAGCACAGTGTCATATAAAATGCACAAGAATGTCACCAGTAGTTTGAATTTCCAGATTTGGTTTTGGAAACTTTAGGTCTGAAAGTGCTGAGCTCCTTTGTCTTTCCTTGGATGGTAGTTTCTTACTCTGCTCACGGGCTGAAGCAACAGCCACAGACAAGAGCAGATGGAATAAAATGTGTTGAGCTGCTGTTTCGTGTGACAAACGTAATATTTGATTGTGTGTTCCTGTTAAGTTTTTGTCTGCCACAGAATGGCTATGATGTAAATTAATACCCACTACACTTTGCATTGGGATCTTGTATACAGTATGACATACTAGGTATAAGACTTTTGTAAGGGGAAAAAAAAGAATTCAAGTAGTTTTTAGATTAACATATCTAGTGTGTGAAAACCCTGTTGAAGAATAGATTACATTAAACATTTACCAGCAAGTCAGTAAAAATAGTCCTTATACACAGACATTCAATATAATTTAATGTTCTAAAAATAATTTTTAAATTTACCCATTTTGTATTGTATCTTTGAATTTTAATAAGCAGCCATTCCTTTATGTAAACATAAAATATGCCTATGTTTCTTTTAACTCTACAGCCTTTTTTTCTGCAAATTAATTTATTAAATTTTTGTGCACAAGACAGTACTGCAGCCTGCTATTTAGCCTATGGTGCCTTAGAGTTACTACAAATATTTAACAAAATTTTCATAATGTAAATAGTGCCAGAAGATCACTAAGGCCAAATATTTTCTCTATGCACCTTTTTACTGCTTTCTATTGCTCTTTAAGCCTCTTTTATCCAGCTTTGTTGTAGCCAATGTAAATGTTTACTTTCAATAAATCAGAATTTGTTCAACAAATACTGTGCATTTGGGCAGTATTTTGAGAACTCTGTTTGAAGTTAAAACAGTCATCTAAGAATTAAACTGAGTCTGAAGCAGTTTCTTGACTTGCTAATCTCAACATCTAAAGGGTATGCCATGCTTTTACACATATTATTGGAGTAAAATTTTTCTGCAGTGATCTTTTTAAAAACACTTAGATGAACCATAAAACCAGCTTTCCATGCTGTTTTTATCTGAATGGGTTACATGACTGGTTCAAAATAGAGATAGTGGAATTAAAGCAGTATTTTGCATGTACAGTATCATATAAAATGCATAAGAATGTTTCAAGATGCATTTTATAATTGCTTTTAAAGAAGAAGCCATCTGTCTGTCTTTTTCTGTAGAACTGGTTTTGTCATGAAAACATAGCAAACATATGAAGAGCCATGTCATACTTTAATATGGGTATGCACATCTGCAGCTCATAAAATATGCAGACATTTGTGGGACTGGTTATTAATTCAGTGAGTGTACTATATTTTTCACTGCCTATGAGCTCATTTTAATTATATGGGTGGATATTAACTTGTATCTTTTGAAAGTTTTAGCTTTTGCTTTGTTAAATTTATTATTTTGTTTATTGCAGATTTTGGATTGGAAAAGTTAAAGTGATACTATTATTTTGAATGCTGATAAGTATTTTACACAAATATAACTATGGGAGAGAGGAAAAAATACATTGTTGCTACCCTAAATGACTGATAATTTGCCTTTGATTGGAGTCTACAGGCTGGAGCTTGAATTCTATAATGGAAGAGATATTCCGTATTTTGGGAACCTTAAGGTTGTAAGAAACAGTGATTTCCAAGCTTGCAAGCCAAGAGTTGAATCAGTGGTGAAATCTCAGACTCCACTAAAATCAGTACTCACAGATAGCAGGAGGGACAGGATTTGTACCAGCTTTGGCTTAACTGCTACTCCATTTCCAAGTTGCTGCATCGCAAGCTCTCTGA
Organism: Pelecanus crispus; assembly: GCF_030463565.1. Taxonomy (NCBI): domain Eukaryota; kingdom Metazoa; phylum Chordata; class Aves; order Pelecaniformes; family Pelecanidae; genus Pelecanus; species Pelecanus crispus. The sequence goes on from NC_134675.1 coordinate 8,420,720, forward strand.
ATATGCATCAATAGTCAATTTTCCATTGGTTTATGGCATATTGTATTCACCTGTTGAATAGTTCAGTGTGGGACCCAAGAGATTAATAATCCAAATGTTAATTGACAGCAATACAAAATTATTGCAATGGAGTAGAGCTGCTTTCAAATGCACACATTGCCTTTTTGACACAGGGAAGAGCAGAAAATCTGCTAAGAAAAGATCTTATGGCCATTGGAAAGAGTATGCGCTGTATTCATTAAACTGTGTTTGCACACTTGGCCAACTTCTTTTTTGCAAATTACTGTGCAGTGCAGATTGCAGCAAATAATTTTGCACAGGTCACACAGCTGAGGCCCCCTCCAAGAGAGATTTGTCCACCTGAAATATAGGAAGGCTGCTTAAATAAAGCTGCAGTAAATGAATGAAGCCAATAGTAGCTGAGGGCTACAACTTTGCTATGCCCCAGCTCTCAGCACAGTGCAAGTTCTTTAGTTACTAGAGAGAAGAAACCTTAAAGAATATAACAAAGGCTTACTTTAGGGCTCAGTGCGTTGCAAAAGCTTAGCGTCAAAACAGGTGAAAAAGTGGAACAGCATGTAAAAAAAATACAGTAGATTTTAAATTGCCATTTTTTATTAGCCCACATAATAGCTCCCTCAGGATGATTTTCTTAAATGTGGCAAACATTTTCCATTCACGGTTGAGAGACAGAAGTGTAATTCAACACAAGGAAATTGTGCATCACTTATTTTGTATATTCTTTTATTATTATTATTATTTTCCCTTCTTTTTCTGACTTATTAAAATGTCTTTATCTCAACCCACAAATTTTACTAGGTTTTTTTTTTTCCTCCCCCGATTCTCTCCCCCATCCCACTGGCGAGGGGAGGAGTGAACAAACGGCTGTGTGGTGTTTAGCTGCCTACCAGGTTAAACCACAACATGACTATAGTAAAATAAAAAGGAATGAAAACAAAAAATCTGGGGTTAGTTCAAATTTCATTAGAAAAAGAAAATCAGTATTTTATAATCTATATTATTCTCAGAAAGCCAGATTTTATTCAGAATGTCAAAGTTTATCCTTTAATTTCACTTTAATAAATTAATTTTAAAAACAAAATACAATATATATATATATCCTGGCCATCCAATTTCACTTAGTTCAAAGCACTGTAGATACCCTTTCTCTAATGTTATTATTAAAAAATAATCTCATCTTTTAAAGACAAACTGCTGAATTTTTCAAAAAGGATAAATGTTTTGATTAGGGGCAGCAATGTCTTTAGATTGGCAAATTTAGGACACATGGTAGGGGGAGAATATTTTCAATAAGAATCATCATACCTAGATCAGCAATCTTAAAATCTGACATCTAGACTACAATTATTGTCTAAGCTCTACAGCCAGAGGAGACAGCCTGGTACCTCCAAAGGCTGATTCATCCTAATGTAAGACAGGTTTCTAAGGCACATGGGAGAAACTGCCCACAGGTACAATAATGAGACAAGGTATTAACTAGAAGAATGACTATCTAAAAATCAGGATATTAAACAGCTACAGTGTGGTATGTATACCTCTCATTGTGCTTTGGAGTATACTGTATTTCTGTTTCTTTTATCAATGAACAGAAAGTACTATAGGAGAAAAATATGTAGCATAAAGTTATGGCCCAGTAGTCTCAAAACAACATAATTAAGGGGGAAGAGGAATACACAGAGAAAGGGTTTTGTTAACACAAAAGATGGTGGATCTCATTGTCCTTTTCTGGTAAATAAAGAAACATGGCTGCAACAGCAGCTGAGCTCATAAAACAAGTAGCAGTGAAGCACTTGCCTCTGGCCCTGATCTTGCCTTTCTGGGTACTCAGGTACTCCCAACAATCAGTCAGCTTCAGGACTGGGAACTAAGCTTCCCGTTTTAACCTTGTCAGTGGTGCAGAAGATATCTTGTTGTTACTTCTCATTTCACTAGATCATTTCTTACTGCACGCTGCTCTTCACACTTCACCCTCTCTTATTTGCTGCACTTTTTTATTTTTTAAATTACATTTTGATAGAAATATTCTGAATACTAACACTGCTACCTGCTATGGCAAATACATATTTTAAGATCTGCATATTTACAAAAAAGATTGAAGCAATAAAATACTGACAAAAAGACCAAAGTCAGGCAAAAAAAAAATAATGACTGATGTAATTAAATGCTTATTTGAATGAACAGAATATAGCTTATAGTTAGAATCAGCAGACAACATATCTTATAAAAATAGCTCATTGGGACAGATTTTGCTAAACATATTATGACTGGAAATATCGATTCATTTTCCAGAGGCAGAATTCTCCCACAGATACAAGCCTGAACTGACAGCTTGCACTGGAAGTCTCCAAAGCTGGGCAAGTTATGATCCAAATTACACACTTAGTTCTGACTTCCCATTGTAAAAATATATCTGAAGTTGACTCTTGCATATGAATGTTTCCAAATCTTCAGTCTCAGTTGATTCTTCATGAGTTTGACCATTTTTACTCTCATGAGGAAGCTTTAGTCACATAACAACCAGAGAGTAGGATGTCAACATAACATTTAAAATTCTCATTCAAATTTAAAGATCCCCAGAGCTCACACAGTCATACAGAAATCAGAAGCTGGGAAGATAATTATCATGGCCTGATTCTTCGAAAGTGCATGAAAAAAGGGCATATTAATGTGCTGCACAGATCTGTGTATGTATACCTTATCAGTGATATCTGCATCTGTGAAGATGATCCCTGATTTCCAAAATCAGGAAATCACATATTAGAAACTGTTGATCTTTATTCCTTAACCCCTGGTTCCTAGGGGAAGCAGCTGGATTTCAAAGGATATCAAGAAAACAAGTTCCAAAACTCAACCTATGAAAGTTTAAACTGGATGCCCACGTCATTATTGAGGGCCTAGCCATGCAAATATATGTAAGCATAATTTCAAACCAGTAGGACTGCTCTCAGCAGTAGATTTAAGCACATGCAGGGTCAAAGATTTGGCAGTGAATGAGTATCTACCACCTAGTGCATGGCTCAGACCGAGACACCATACAAGGCACATGAAGAATACACAGGTGACTAACCTGGACCATTTAAGTACTGTGTAAGTGAACAGTGCAATCGCACTATTATAGGCTCTGTGCGAATTACATCCCAAGCCACAGCAATCTCTTCCTATTTCAAGATAAAAAGAAAACAACAGACACCATTAGCCATCATGAGGAACTGTTGCATTTTGTCAGTCTACCTTAGGGCTGTTATAAACACCATCCATCCATTTACCCAGTTGTGGAATATCTACTCCAACTTCAAACTTGAGACTTAGGACAAACTATTGCCTGCTGATGCCCCTAAGAGCAGTGTTAGACTGCTTCCAGTTCTTGAGTATGCTCATTTAAACTGAGCACAGGTTTCTACACAACACTACATGTACAGTGCAGGCAGACATGTTCCCATCTATCAAGAGATACTGCTTCAAAGCTGAGAAGCAAAGGAGCAAATAAAGATGGAAAGGAAACTCATCCCATAACATAGGGCAAAAGAAATGTTTGCTCCTTCTTAAGACTGATTAAAATAATTCAAGGTATGATCAGATTTTCTTAAATTTTAGAAGAGCCTGAGAACTTATGTGCTATGCTGACCTGAGAATATGACATATCTGTGCAAAAGCTAATGATGCCCCTAAAAGCACAAATTTTCATTCTGCATCTAGAGGACAGGAAGTTACTGCACAGATGAGGTGAGGAAGTGTGGAGTTAATGACAGCATAACTGTTACAGAAGCCATGCTGCCAGTTGACAGCACCACTTTCCTGTCTCCTTTGCCACTCAAGCCTCTCCCTAATCAGCTGCAGATGTTGAGAAGCACACAGGAAAGCTCCAGCTAAGGTCTTCCCCCCAGGACTGGTGAAGTGCTTTCACCTAACTAATGTCTAGGATAGCAAAAAAAAAAAAGTATTTCATTTATATCAGTTAAAACATTTACCATTCACAAAGCATGTTTGAAAGGAAATACATATGCAGTAAATAAAAGCCTACAAAACATTTTAACAATGTGATCATAAAAGGAAAAGGAAACCTTTCCACTGAGTAGCAATCAATAATGTGACAGCCATTTATGAAGATCAAGCCTCTGAAAAAGGAACATCTCAGTGGTTGTCTAGAGAGTCTGATGTGTAGCAGAATTAAATGGGTATTAATGTTCATTATGTAATCCTGTGATTAGATTACTTACATCAAGAAAGCTAACATCAATATGCAGATCAATATCTACATCATCAATGGCTCCATATTCCCTGAAAGGAAAGAATTACATTACATTACATTAGAGCTTTTTAAGATACTCCTCAGCGCAGAAGTACTTATAACAGAGAAGATTTTATAAAGGATAATCTTGTCTGTAAAATCAGAATGGTGATAAAATACACATCTACATAGACTGGATCAATATTCCCAGTGGGTGACCATCTGCTGCACTGAAACTAGGAATCATTAACCTTCTTTCAGTAGGTCTTGCTTAAATAGGCTAAATCCTTTTTTCTACTAAGTCCCCCAAATTCTCTCTCCATTGCTGCTATGTATTTTTGTCTCACATACTGCACAAATAAATCAAGAAAACAATAATGGTCACATGCTACTCCTATTTATGACAAAAGAAAACCCTAGTTAATTTTCAAAAGTATTTTAGGTTAACAGCCAGCAACCTAAGGAGAGGCTTGAGATAAATCATTGAAGACAAATACAACATAGCCTAGAGGGTGGCATATTATACCTGTGGTATTGCTTCATACATTCAAGAATTTGTTTGTCAAAACATAAAGATTGCCCTGTAATGCACTCAAGGCAATACTTACCTTATTTTATCTGTTACGTGTAGTATTGCTGGAATCCCCAAGGTGCAGATTTAACTTATGCTCATAGGTGTTTCATTGCTGTCTGAAATCTTACTTTTAAAGTGTGACTTTTCTGCCTCTTATTTTCTGACTCATTCTGATCGCCCTCCCCCAATGCACTTGAAGACTTCTGAAAAATAGGGCTAGAAAATACTCATTCATATACCTAAATAAAAAAATACTTTCCTTTTCATTTAAATTACTTCAGTGGACAATTCTGTAAAAGTGCAATCACTCAATTTTTCACAAATTGGTTTCTAGTCACTAGGTATTTGCTTTACACTGCATTTATATGCTTGTTCTCACAATGACTTCCATGTTTTTCTATTAAACTAGACGAAGACGGTGCACAGTAGAAGTTGTGCATAAATAAGTTGATAAGGTAATTTCGAAATACAAAAATATTTTTGTGAATATAACTATGTCCTAACAAAGTGGCCTCTCAGTCCGTGGTAGGACCTAGCTTGCACTGGAAATGCCTTGACCTCTTGTGAAATTTTGTGGAGGGAACCCCTTCCACCAAACCTCGGCATCCCAGTGGTTCTCTCTGGTAAGGTCAAACCCAAAGTCTCTCTCTAGATCAAACACGTCCACACATGGCACACACAGGGCAGGTGAACAGCTGTCCAGGGCTGCATTACTTGGAGGCTTCCCAGCCACCCTTATGGCTGCTCCAGAGTCCACTCACCCAGAGCCATACAGGTGCTCGCTGACCTCCTACAGCTCACTGAAGAACTGACTTTGAAACAATGAAATTATCCACCTACTGAATGGCTTAGCCACTATGCTATACAACAGTAGCCTCAGATTTTTTTGTAAATTTTCCAGAAGATCCAAAGAACAGATTGCTGTGAACTCCTAATTAATATTTATGAATGCAGGCTGGTGTTACTCACATGACTGAGATTCAAAAGGCTATGAGCAGGCATAATTTTATAAATTAAACAGAAACATAGAATAGCTGAACTAACTAAACAAAGAAATATTAGTGGAAGAAAGGATAAGATAAAAATAAGTTACAACTGTGCAATTTCCATACTCACTGAAATCCCTTTGCCCCCACTCCATTACCATCATAGAAAATGGATTTTAGACACATGATACTGACTCTAATTTTACTTCTCCAAGCTGAAAGGGAGGAAGAAATCATGTTTTCTTCCAGCACCTGAAGCTTATGATCTGCTGCCTACAATGGCTCCAAGAACACATCTTGATTTTGAAGCTCCCAGAGGTCCTCTGTCCATCAATGCATAAGCAATGTAAATAGATAGTGAAGAGTTTGGATCAGTCAGTCCAGAGGGCTTTCTCATGGCTTTGGTGGCCAGATTTCAAAGGGCAGTGGTGAAAAGCATGCAGGTATAGGAATTTCCCTTTTATATGTACAGTTGACTCTCTGACAGCAGGAGACTACTAAAAGAGGGTCAACTGTCTAGGAAATATGCATCTTAGTGGGTGTCACTGTCAGACAGACTTGTTGCAGTCACAGAAGTGGAGCTGCAGGAGAGGGATGAAACTGAATGCTTAATGCTGTGTTTGTAATTTCAAAGATTTTATGAATATTTTCAACTGCAACAAAGTGGAAGAAGTATGAAAGTTTTCCACATGCCAAAAGCAGCCACAGATGCCAATTTCTACTACAGTGAGCCCAAGGAAATCACAATGCTTCTAATGAAACAGCTGATTGAATAAATTAGATGCATTAAAGTTTTTGAAAGGTTACATATAATGTTTCAATTTTAGGAGCCTGAGAGAGCCTATATCAAGGTATGCTCAATTTCATAGTTATCAGTTTGGCAACTAAACATTTATCTAATTCATTTGCTTGAATATCTCATTCTTTGCTCATGAGCTAGCGGGGCTCATTGACAAAGCTTTAAACTAGACTTGAAGGGGGAGGGGGATAATATCAGGCTTGCCTGTGACAAGCTGTGGGATGACACGCCAAGGTTAGAGGGATGGGCTGCTGGCGAGGGCCCTCAGCCTGTTGCTCTGAGACGTTCTGGGTACACTGGAGCACACCTGACGTCTTACAGAGAGGAGCCAGGGGCTCCTGAGGTAATAGGAGGCAGCAGGGAAACACCGGTGAAATACCTCAAAGAAATTAAGGGGTGTTCCTCTAAGAAGGTGACATGGCCAACAGCCCAGCTGAAGTGCCTCTACACCAATGCATGCAGCATGGGCAACAAGCAGGAGGAGCTGGAAGCCACCATGCTGCTAGAAAGCTACAACCTAGTTGCCATTACTGAAACTTGGTGGGACGAATCCCATGAGTGGAGTGTGGCTATCGATGGCTACAGGCTGTTCAGAAGGGACAGGCGAGGAAGGAGGGGTGGAGGGGTTGCCCTCTACATCAAGAAATGAATAGATTGTGAAGAGCTGCCTCTGAAGAATAGCCACGAGCAGGTTGAAAGCTTATGGGTAAGAATTAGAGACAGAGGCAACAAAGGGAACCTTGTGGTTGGTGTCTACTACAGGCCGCCCGATCAAGGGGAGCCTACTGATGAAACCTTCTTCCTCCAGCTACAGGAGGCATCGTGCTCACAGGCTCTCATCCTGCTGGGGGACTTCAACCACCCCAACATCTGCTGGAAAAGTAGCACAGCGAGCTGCAGGCAATCCAGGAGACTCCTGGAGTGCACTGAGGATAGCTTCTTAAGCCAGGTAACAGACAGCCCTACCAGAGGGGATGTGATATTGGACCTGATGGTCACCAATGCAAGCGAGCTAATCGGTGACGTCAAGATTGGAGGCAGCCTGGGCTGCGGTGATCATGCACTGGTGCAGTTCGCAGTCCTGAGGAATATGGGACAGGCAAAGAGTAAAGTCAGGACCCTGAATTTTAGGAAAGCAACCTGCCAGCTGTTCAAGGAGTTAGTCAGAAGGACCCCCTGGGAAACTGCCCTCAGGGACGAGGGAGCAGAGCAGAGCTGGCAGATCTTTAAGGACACTTTCCATAGAGCGCAAGAGCTCTCGATCCCCACGTGTAAGAAATCAGGAAAGGACGGCAAGAGACCGGCATGGATGGGTCGAGGCCTGCTGGTCAAACTAAAGGGCAAGAGGGAACTGCACAGGCAGTGGAAGCAGGGACAGGTATCCTGGGAAGAGTACAGGGACATTGCCCAGTTGTGTAGGGGTAGGGTCAGGAAGGCCAAGGTGCAGCTGGAGCTGAACGTGGCAAGAGACGCAAAGGGCTTCTACAGGCATGTCAGCCAGAAAAGGAAGGTCAAAGAAAGTGTACCCCCACTGATGAACACGACTGGCAAACTGGTACCAATGGACGAGGAGAAGGCTGAGGTCCTCAACAACTTTTTTGCCTCGGTCTTCACTGGCAACCTCTCTTCCCACACCTCTCGACTGGAAGGACCTCAAGGCAGGGACTGGGGGAACAAAGTCCCTCCCACTGTAAGAGAATCATAGAATCATAGAATCGTTTAGGTTGGAAAAGACCTTTAAGATCATCCAGTCCAACCATTAACCTAACACTACCAAGTCCACCACTAAACCAGTTAAGGGTAGAGTAATAATTAATTTCATGTTTCCTGGCTTGGTGGCTGCATTATTTTTTAATGAAAGTAAAAACTAGGAATCATTAAGGTTGGAAAGGACCTCTAAGACCATCAGTCCAACCATCAACCCAACACCACCATGCCCACTAAACCATGTCCCAAAGTGCCATGTTTACCCGTTTTTTGAACACTTCCAGGGATGGTGACTCCACCACCTCTCTGGGCAGCCTGTTCCAATGCTTGACTACCCTTTCCGTGAAGAAATTTTTCCTGATATCCAATCTAAACCTCCCCTGACACAGCTTGAGGCCTCCCTCTCTCCTCTTTATTCCTTTTCCTTTCCTTTTATAAGTATTTGTATTAGAACCCAGATTGCCTATCATTGCGCTTTCCCAGTTCGGGTTGCCTACCGTTATGCTTTCCAAGTTTGCGTTGGTGTTTACCATCAGTAAAGTGTTTAATCGATCATTTGGTGTAGTTTCACCTTAATTTAGCCCAAGGGAATCACAGAACATCCACAATCCTCTCTGGGCAGCCCAGTTTGGGTCGTGACACTCAGTTGGTGCGATATTGCCGCCGGTGCACTGTTGTGGTGGCGATCGGCACCTGTTGTTCTTCGACCCTCAGCAACCCCACAACAGAAGGGTCCTCCGAGAGACCGGGCAAGGTGGACAGCTGTTTAATTTCCTCCGTCTCCAAGGCAGCTATACCAAAAGCCCACCGGTTTGAGTAGCTGCATTGTGTATCATGGTGGTTGGAGTAGCTGCAGTGCCTGTCACTGGGGTCTGGGTAGCTGCAGTGCGTCATGGGGTTTTGAGTAGCCACAGTGCCTTTTTCCGGGGTTTGAGCAGCCGCAGTGCATGTCGTGGGGGTTAGAGTAATTGCAGTGCCTGTCACGGACGTTGGAGTAGCCGCAGTGCCTGTCGCGATGGTTGATCTCTGGATGATATTCTTAGAATCATAGAATCATAGAATCGTCTAGGTTGGAAAAGACCTTTAAGATCATCCAGTCCAACCATTAACCTACACTACCAAGCCCACCTAAACCAATCAAGGGTAGACTAGACTAAACCATATCCCGAAGTGCCACATCTACCTGTTTTTTGAACACTTCCAGGGATGGTGACTCCACCACCTCTCTGGGCAGCCTGTTCCAATGCTTGACCACCCTTTCCGTAAAGAAATTTTTCCTAATTTCCAGCCTAAACCTCCCCTGGCGCAGCTTGAGCCTTGAGCTGTTGGCCTTCTTGGGGTCTGGGGGTGTTGGTAGATAGCCAGCTGAACATGAGCCAGCAGTGTGCCCAGGTGGCCAAGAAGGCCAACAGCATCCTGGCCTGTATCAGGAATAGTGTGGCCAGCAGGAGCAGGGAGGTGATTGTGCCCCTGTACTCGGCGCTGGTGAGGCCGCACCTGGAATACTGTGTCCAGTTTTGGGCCCCTCAATACAAGAAAGACATTGAGGTGCTGGAGCGTGTTCAGAGAAGGGCAACAAGGCTGGTGAAGGGTCTGGAGAACAAGTCTTATGAGGAGCGGCTGAGGGAACTGGGGTTGTTTAGCCTGGAGAAGAGGAGGCTGAGGGGAGACCTTATCGCTCTCTACAACTACCTGAAAGGAGGTAGTAGTGAGGTGGGTGTTGGTCTCTTCTCCCAAGTAGCTAGCGATAGGACGAGAGGAAATGGGCTCAAGCTGCGCCAGGGGAGGTTTAGGCTGGAAATTAGGAAAAATTTCTTTACGGAAAGGGTGGTCAAGCATTGGAACAGGCTGCCCAGAGAGGTGGTGGAGTCACCATCCCTGGAAGTGTTCAAAAAACAGGTAGATGTGGCACTTCGGGATATGGTTTAGTCTAGTCTACCCTTGATTGGTTTAGGTGGGCTTGGTAGTGTAGGTTAATGGTCGGACTGGATGATCTTAAAGGTCTTTTCCAACCTAAACGATTCTATGATTCTATGATTCTATAATTGATTATTGCAAGCTAATGGTAACTAACTATCCCAAACTAATAATTAGGCAAAATGATCATTAACTTGTGCTGCAAGTGGACTTGCAAGAAAACCTGTTGTGTTCTGGGACCCAGATCTGGTTGCCATCAGGATCTGCTCAGCTGCTCAGTAACGTTTCTGACAGGTGAACCCTGGTTTAATTGCAGTGATTAACCAGTTACCCACCTCAGCCCCTGCTAGAAATGACCATTGCCTCCTTATTAGCTTAAAGGCTGGTAAAATAAGTTTACGTTCAGATGCTGGATTGTTAATTGTTGCGGCATTCTATTCTGGCACTCCTTTGGCAGGACAGAGTGAGATGAGTTTACATGCAGCTAGATCCCTGCCCTGCCAGTCTACAGCTGGCTCTACCAAGACAGCCCGCTCAGGAAGAGAGATAAGAAGCAAAAGTAACTACTCTCAGGCTAATCCAAATATTGAAGGTATGAAGAACCTCATTAATTTAAAAGTAAAATAGTATTTTGTTCATTCTAGATATTAGCAACAGTGAAGATCATCTCAACTCATTCAGCACAAGACTTAAGCAGAATTTCTTAAGGAAGGACTATTCTGCTGAAAATTCAGGTCTTTTTAGTCCTCTTATCCTGCAAGTGTCATACGACAGATTCTGCAAGAGAGCTATATGGGGTGCTGAGGAAGCAAGAGTGCTGCTTTCCCTGCCCTTGTCCCTCTCCCCATCCCTGACTCCCTGAGATGCTGTATGCTCCCACAATACTGTGAAGGGGAAAATGCAGTCTTGGATCAAGGCACCACTTAGTAGTAGGCATGATGTGGCAAATCTGGTCACCAAAAAGTAGGAAGAAGAAAATAGCATACACTATACTACCTGAGGTAGAAAGTAACATGGATGTATTAACCTGGGCCCTCAGTTCCCCTCTTTCACCAGCCTTTTACTCATACTACTGCTTAAGGCAGTCTAAAAGGTCCATCTCTGAAAGCCAGGTGGACTTCATGAATTGTACAACAGCCTGGTAAAATCATGCCCCCGGTTTAGTGCCACACTGGGCGCGATGGTGGAAGCACCCTGTCATCCACCTGCACGCTGGGTGTGCACAAGGTGACGCTTACACCGCAGCTCTCCCTTACACCGTTAACGTCGGGGACCGTTTCCAGCCGTGGCCGCGGGAGGGCACCTGCGGCGTGGGAGGTGGAAGGGCAGTTTGGGGCCGCCGCACCGGGGATCCCCCGGCTGCCGCGGACGCCTGCGCAGGGGAACAGCACCTGCGGAAGGGGCTGGTGCCGAGTGAAGCCCGGAGTGGGGGGGAGCGACAGCGCTTCTCCTACCCCCCCCGCCCGGGGACGCGGCGGGGAGCGGGCAGAGGGTTCGCAGGGGGGAGGGAGGCTCCGGCGCGGCCCGCCAGGTGGCAGCACGATACCGCGGGACAGCTCTGCCTGCCGTGGTCGTGCGGCCGCGCTACTTCACGGCCGCCCGCGCAGCGTGGGAAGGGACCGCTGCTCCGCACCGATGGTGGGGGCGGGGCGGGACGGGGCAGAGCGCTCCCCCCAGCAAAGGCAGTGCGGCCACCGCTGCAGGGTCTGATCCCGGGGTGGCTCAGAGGCAGAGGCCGCCGGCCCGCGGATGTGGGGTGGTGAGTGCAGCTCCGGGTTTAAACCAGGCGCAGGAGCGCGGTGGAGACCAATCTGCGCATTCATCTGGTGCAATTAGCGTTATAACCCGTGCCAGCTCAACTCACACTAAAGATAAAGCTTTATGCAAATCGCCCTCCCCTTCCCCATCCCCCGCTCCCGGGGTCTGACGCTGTTTCCCAGCCTGTTTTTAATGGTACGATTCGCAGAGTAACTTAAAATTAATTATAAGGTTCTTGACTAAAAGGAAGGGGGGAGGTGGTGTCATTAGGCGGGTTTGGTATTCAGAGCCTTGGCCACCTGCGCTTGGCAGCGATGCCCGGCTAAGGACAGCGTGGACGGTGCTAGTGGTAGTGACCGGACTGTGGAGACTTATTCAGCTCTACGTTTTGGGCAGTTGTGTGGGTCTGAGAGCCTGGCTGCCGCGGGCAGCGGCTGCGGAGCCCGGCTAAGGTACGGTCCCCGGGCGGGGCGAGGCGAGGGTGAGGGCGCGGGGGATGGAGGGCAAGGCTGACTGCGGGCGAGGGTGGGCGCTGTCTCCTTGAAGGTGGAGTAGTGCTTTTTGGGGTAGAGAGGGAGAGTGTGTGTCTGTGGGAGATTTGTAGGTCTCCTCGCTGGGGCTCTGAATTTTCGTCTGCAGACTCTATTTTTTTGAAGACCTACATGATTTCTTCCCCTAGAATCTGGCTTGTTGCTTTCTGGCATATACTTATCTAACCCCCACCCCCGAAGATAAATGCTTCAAAATATTGAAAGGACATGACTACAAAACGCACTGTGCTGTAGGGAGGACAGCAGGAAGGATGGAAGGCTAGTGAAATGCTGAAAAAAACAGCGTCTAATATTAATGTTGTTATACAGACTTCTGTGTAATCTAGTCACAGGAAAAATGATACAGTGGGTCTTTTTGACAAGATTTTTATCTACATATCTGTCTCTCTTTTACATCTTTCTGTTTGTCTCCTCTATGTTCTGCTTTTATTACAAGAAGTTTATTAATTCCACATTTCAACGTTGCTGGCTTCAGACTGCACCACTGTAGAAACTCTTTTTTTACAAAACTAAACTGAAAAAAATCTCCCAAACCTCCACTTAACGGCACAACTGGTATGTATAAATAAAATCTTCATTTTTTTAAAGTGACGTGGATGTGGTTTACTCTGTAGCTTCAGTAATTTAAACAGCACCTATCTGCTGCAGATAGAGTTGCTATGCACGTCTCTAGTAGTGAGTTTGAAAATTCGAACCCGGCTTTGATTTATTTCCTTTCTGTCAGGGATTAATGCGCCGTAATTAGCTAATCTCAAAGCCATTATTTACAACTGGGGCAGACAAAGGGAAAAAATGATGATCCAGCTCTTAAGTCGGTTTGAAATTATGAAATGGAAAGAAACGTTTAGGTCTCGGCTCGGAACCGGACAGCACAGCCCTGGGGTTTTCGTAGTAGTAGTAATAATAATTAATAATATCAGTGTTTTCGTTAATCCATTAATTATCACTGGTATTTTTTCGGCCGAAAATGTACTCACATCATCTCTGAGTTAAAAAAAAGTAAGCATCTACTGGGAATCTTCTCTCTCTCCCCCTTTGTTGCTGTATTAAGGAAAGGAACTAAATGTGTGCTGCCCAAATGCGCGGGCGGTGGGGACGGGCGCGGAGGAGGAAGCCCACGGTTCCACGCGTGGTGGGGCGCAATCCACGCGTGCCCGCGGGGGGGCTCCGCGACGCGCTCGCCGCTCTTTCTGCCCCCAGCCCTGCCCGCACCCGCGGGCCAGTGCGGCGGCGTGCGCCAACCCGGGCGCCGGGTGACCACCCCGAGTGGGACGAGGCTGGTGGGCGGTGAAGAAAGGCTGGGGGGTGGCAGGGCCCCCCGGATCCACGGCCGCCTGCGGGGCGCGCAGCACTCCGTCCCAGCCCGTGCGGGGCCGAGGCTGTGGTGCCCCTCCCAACCCCCCCCCGGGCTGCCCTCGGGTGTCCGCCGCCTTCGTCAACATTTTGTGGAAGAGTCCTGGCTCCGTTAAATCCTGAGATTTCTCCCTTTCTCTCCCCTTTTGACTGTGGGAATCTGGCTTTCTAATAATAACCTAATCTCCCACCACCACCCCAGGATGATAGGGAAGCTTTCGTTTGATCTGGAAATGGGAGAGGAGGCGGGAAATAAAACATCTATGAAAATAGCAGGGAGGGAAAAAAATCAATTCCATTAGCAATTCCATTAAATTAAAAAAAAAAAAAAAAAAAGAAAAACAAAACCCGAGGGGCAGAGCAAAGGTGCCTGGTGTGAACAGGCGCTGATTGTCCAAGAGGCGCAAATGTTCTTTGTTCCGAGGTGCCTTGCCAGAGGCGCACGAAAATCATCATTATCGTCAAAAAATATTAGCACTTACAGGAAAGAAAAAGCTAGCAAAGCAGAAAGCTTGGGGGATGTATATTACAAGCTAAACAGCCTCCCCACCTTGTTTATCATTCCTGGGGGGGGGGGGGGGGGGAATCTGCAACCTTTTCAGTTGCTACTCGCTCTTCCCCTCCTCGCTCCCTCCCAAACAAGCAATGAATTACGGATGGTTGCCCCGTGCCCGCTGTAACGCGGCGACATGGAACAAACCGGGAGGGACCGGGCACGGGGGGGGGGAGTGAAACTCTGCAGGGATATCCAGGGCAGCACGGGACTGGCCTCTCTCCGCGAGGACTAAAATCTCCTCCTTACTTTTCTTCTTCTTCCTCCTCTTCTTGTGTAATGAAGAATTGATTGAGACATACGAGTTATGCCTGATGCTACTTAGCCCTTGAAAAAACGAATCTAGGCTCTAAACTCCAAAGAATTTTGCATGGGATTTTGGTTCTGAGAAATTCTCCTGATTGTCCTAAATCCAACCACGACGGAGGGGGTTGGGTGGGGGAACATCTGTTTAATTTGAAACAATAAATACGCCGAATCCGTGGCTGTTTGGGGGTTTCCATTTTTAAAGAGGATTAATCCCACTTCCACTCCCCTTTCCAATTCGACTGTAAAAAAATGGTTTAGGAATGGTATCAAGAAGGATTATTCATTTATATCGGGCAGATGGAGCTGTGCAGTAGGGTTTCAAAGAAACAAAGAAAATGTTTTCTAAATGGTTGTTTGGCACGAATTATTTGGTGGATTTGCGAACAAACAAGGTGAAGCACTGTACAGCAAAATGTAGGGGAAATCGATCTGGCACCTTCCCTGTCCCTGTCTGGGGCTGGAGGGGTTTCCAGACAGATAGCGGCAGAGGCGCTGAGCAGACCTGGCCCAAAGGGAGAGGACCCGCGAGCATCAGGCTGCTCTTTCCAGAGACTCCAGCCTGCCCGAGCTGCGCTGCTCCGCGGCCGCAGCCGCCCGGGCACAGCCCCGGCGGGGTTTGGGGCTGGGCTGGGGACTACACCTGCGGGCCGTGCCGGGGGATGCCGAGGGGTGCCAGGGCCGCCGGCCTCCGCACAGACGCGCTCCGCGCTCTCCGGGCGACCTCTGTAGGCTCTGAGGGACACAAGTTTAGGGCTTGGGGGTGTGGAAAGAATAAAGAAGCGACAGACTTTCGGAAGTGTTTTCAGCTGAATCCGTCCCCCCGTGCGTTTCTTCCGGCATTTTTCAAGTTAGCCCCGCGCTGAAATCTCCGGCCATTTCAAACAGTTTCAAATGTGATTGACACATATGTTAATGGTTTGGTTTTTGTGAAAAGTGGCTCTGCAAATTTCCAACACAAACACATTGTGTAGACCAGACGTTAGGTATAAAAATGGTTTATTGATTGAAAAAATAAAGCATTGTTTTGATTTGTCCTGACATGATGGCTGATTTATAGATTTCTACCCGCATTGATTTCTTCTTGTCCGGGAAGAGGGAAATGATCAAATCTCATGAAAACGCCCTTTTGTGCTAATTAGGAACCCGAGGTGCACATTATTCTTTCATTCTGTCTTTCTCTCCCCCCCTCTTTCTCTTTCTTTCTCTCTCTCCCACCCTCCCCCCCTCTTTCTCTCCCCCCCCTTTATTTTCCCCTCTCTTTCTTTCTCTCTCTCCCTCTCTCTTTTTCTTTCTCTCTGATGAGATTTACCAGATTTATTCTCCGCGCCATGGAGTTGGTGCGTGTATATGTATATTTTTTATCTTTTATACATCTGTTTTCACTTTGCACTTTCAATGAGCTGTAGCAGACAATCTGAAAATGCAAGGAGACAGAGTTGCATATGTGTTTCATTTCTGCGGGTTAGTCAGAGAAAACAACAAAAGGACAGCTGCTGCGGGGGGATAAAACACACACAAAGGGGATTGTGATGCTGTAAGAGGTAAAGGCGAGCACAATGAAAAAGATTGCAAAAAGTAAGGGAGAACGGTAGCAGTGAAGCAGGAAAGTGTCAGGAAAAACTGATCAAGAACAAAAATAAGAAGTTAAAAGCCAGTCCGGCTGGATATTTCCTAACCTTCTTTAAAAGGAGAGTTAGAGAAAAGACAGCTCAGTCCGGATAAACAAACTGGGAAGATGCACCTGCCGAAAATGTGTATCTGATCTGTCTACACAGATGTGTGTATGTTTATCCATCTATACATTTATATGGGGGGATCTAGAGCATCCCAACACTCTAATTGCAATCATGTGTCGAAGAGGTAAATCTCATAATTCTCTCTTTTCTGAACGGAGAGCCAAATCCCTTGAATAGCCAGCAACAGTCACATCCCAGGCAGTATTAGTTTGGCTGTACTTTGTGTGTGTGTGTTTGGTTTTGTTACTTTTCTTTTGGTCGTGGAGGAGACAGGGTTCAGTGGGAGACAACCAGATGGGGGGAGCATCCCATTGTCTGTTCGCCAGAAGATCTCGTTTTGCCCTGGAAAAGGCGATCAAACGCAGCCAGGGTCCACTCAGGAAAGTTAAAGGGATGGAGCAGGGGGTGGGGGGGGAAGGGGGAAGGGAGAAACAAGAGTGGATGCATGTGGATTTAATAGCAGTGAAAGTATTACAGGGGGATCAGATTTAGGGAGCGAGCGACAGGGAGCTTTTGAACATCTGCCTAATGCAGCCAATAGAAGTGACATTAGTGATATTGGAGAGAGGGAGACACCGCCGCCGATCGGGCTGGGATTACTGGAGTTTTCCCAATCCGATTAACCGCTACCCCTCTCCTGCCAGCCCCGGGCGCCAGGACGCCACCGCCGCCGTGCCGGGAGCGGCCCCGTCTCGTCCCTCCCCGCGCCCCGCTCCGTACCGCTGCGCGGCCGGCGCTGCCGGAGAGCAGCTCGGAGGCGCGGCCAGGAGGCCCCGACCTTCTGGCGCTGCTTTCCCTCTCCCCGCGACCCTTCGGCAGCCGCTGCTCAGCCCCTCCGCAAAACGCCTCCGGGGAGGCAGAGTCCCAGCCCGATGGTGCCGATCAAGCCGCTCGGGTTTAATATTCATCGATAGACCTCGATGAAATTCCACCCCGCTCCCGGGGAAACCTTTATTCTCCGGCTAATTGTAATTGACAATTACACTTTACACTTCATGACGTAGGAGGTTAGGAAACAAGATTCTACCATATAATTATTTGCCTCCTTAATCCTATTCCACCACATATCACCCCGCACCGCAAAGTCCTATTGTTCCCTCCTCCCCATTGTACCAGTTATTTAAAATAGCATAAAAAAACCCCCAAAAAAATAACCCCAGCGTCTGCATAATTTTAGACAGCACACCCACGCCTCTGAACGTGGAACAAAATGTATCAATGGATTGTAACTCCCGTCGGAGGGGAGGCGGCTGGCTGTGCTGCTCCGGGCAGGGCTCGTACAGTGCCGAGCTCCTCCTCGCCCACAGGCGAGCAGCTGCCGAGGCCACCATGCCGGGTTGCCCTCTGGTTTTGGATTGCTTGGCAGATATTTTCCCTCCAGTTTGCTTACCGGGTCGATTCATTTAAAAGTTTTCCTTGATTAATGGTAGGTAAGTTATGCACATAGAAACGCACATTTATGAGCTCCTTGCACCTAAGCAGATATCTCCTGCCCACACCACCATATGCCTTACAATCCTTGCTTGACTGTGATCGCAGCCTTTAAAGCAAAGTGCCTCTCCCTAGTTCTCCAGTGTGGGGAAAATGCCTTCAGTTTGTACCTCCAGGCATTATAACGTGCCTCAGCCCAGCTGAAAGCAGCACTGCAGCTTGAGCACAGTCAGCCACAGAGGAGTGTCACTGCCTTGAGCTCTGCCAGGGACGCTGCACCAGGGGCTGCTGTGGGGCTCTCGGGTACTATCAAGTTCAGCCTTGTGTCTGCCTCTTCACAAGTTGTTTTACCACCCGGTATCAGCTACCCGAAGCATGACTCAAAGGCTGACTAGCATCCAGCCCATGAATTACAGAAAATTGATGCCCTGCTTAAAATTCACAGCAGTGAATTTGTAATGTTCACATTTTTGCATGACAGTCATCTTACAAGGCAATAACATCTAACAGCTCCTGAGTTTCCCCCTCATAACAGTATGGGAATAACATGGCAAAGGCCAAGAAGTCTGTCTCATTCACACACACACAGAGCACACACCACAGTACTGTGCATCAGTTTCACGACACACCAGTATAGAGTATCTGTCTCTGAGAATCTACACTGGGGGGTGTGTTGTGTTTGGGTTTTTTTAATGGACATTAAAACCTTAAAGTGCTAGGTGGGCTAAGTGTAGTCTTTTATCTCTGCATATCAGGCACCAAAGTTATTACTATATAAAAAAAAAAAAAAATCCCTGATTTTAACGGTACAGTCTAGTCTGCATCAGCCACTTAATTAGATGTAGTTGGGGCAAAGAGCTGAGGGTAGAATTAGGAGATATCGCTGGTGAAGAAGGTATCTCAGAAAATCTGTATGAAGTCATCTTGGTTTGTCACCCTTACTATCACCTCCAAACTTACAGCATGTCCTATTTTTGGCTGGAATAGAGTTAATTTTCTTCCTAGTAGCTGGCATAGTGCTGTGGTTTGGATTTAGGATGAGAAGAATGTTGATAACACGCTGATGGTTTAGTTGTTGCTAAGTACTGCTTATGCTAGTCAAGGACTTTTCAGCTTCCCATGCTCTGCCAGGTGCACAAGAAACTGGGAGGGGGCACAGCCAGGACAGCTGACCCAAGCTGCCCAAAGGGCTATTCCATACCATATGACATCATGCTCAGTATATAAACTGGGGGGAGTTGGCTGGGGGGCTGTGATCGCTGCTCGGGAACTGTCTGGGTATCGGTCGGCGGGTGGTGAGCAATTGCACTGTGCATCACTTGCTTTGTATATTTTTACTACTATTATTATTTTCTCTTCCTCTGCAGTCTTATTAAACTACCTTTATCTCAACCCATGTGATTTACTTTTTTTTCCAATTTTCTCTCCTCCATTCCACCAGGGAGGGGGAGGGTGAGTGAGCAGCTGTGTGGTGCTTAGTTGCCAGCTGGGGTTAAACCACAACACAGCATTCAAACAAACAGGCAAACAAACAATTTATGCAAAAATCTTCTCCCATTTCCCAAGCAACTCTTCTTTTCCACAGTCTTCAGAGGTTATTTTCAGATCAAAAGTTCATAAACTTGACCTGGGAAACCTAGGAGTCTTAAAAGAAAAAATCCTATCCTACCAGCATGCCCTATGTTCCTTTTATTTTTGTATTTCAGTTTATGGCGTAGTTGTGTTTCTTCGAAGTGATATACTCCCCTCCAAGGAAGCTCTTGAGTTATTATTTTCTTATTAAATCTCTGATGTTCTCAGTAAAACAAATAGCTTGCATCATTCTGGCCATTCTTTGTCCTGAAATAGAGGGTCCTTCTACTAGGCTGATGCCAAATGTATTCATGGGCTGGCCAGTAGGAGACAGTGACAGTTTTGGGGTGTCCTGGTTTCGGCTGGGATAGAGTTAATTTTCTTCCTAGTAGCAGGCATAGTGCTGTGTTCTGGATTTAGTAGGAGAAGAATGTTGATAACACACTGATGTTTTTAGTTGTTGCTAAGTACTGCTTATGCTAGTCAAGGACTTTTCAGCTTCCCAGGCTCTGCCAGGTGCACAAGAAACTGGGAGGGGGCACAGCCAGAATAGTTGACCCAAACTGACCAAAGGGCTATTCCATACCATATGACGTCATGCTCAGTATAGAAACTGGGGGGGGGGTTGGCCGGGGGGCAGCGATCGCTGCTTGGGAACTGTCTGGGTATCGGTCGGCGGGTGGTGAGCAATTGCATTGTGCATCACTTCCTTTGTATATTATTATTGTTATTATCATTATTATATTGTTATTATTATTATTACTATTTTACTTTATTTCAATTATTAAACTGTTCTTATCTCAACCCAGGAGTGTTTCTCACTCTTACTCCTCCAATTCTCTCCCCCATCCCATCGGGGCAGGGGGAGTGAGCGAGCGGCTGCGTGGTGCTTAGTTGCTGGCTGGGGCTAAACCGCGACAGGGGTCATCATGTCTTTCTGCTATGTGCATGTGTAGTTCAAAACACTATAAAGTTCCAGTACACATTTGTGCTTCTGGGATGAAGATGATGATTAATATCTTGAAACCTATTTTCTGGATCCCCAAATTTCTTATGAAATATGGTTAAAGATTAACATGAAGTGCCCTAAATTGATTTCTTCTATTTTAATGTTTCTTAATTTTTTATTGGAGCTTTTTACCATAGATATTTCTGCTAACTTTTTAATGCCTATTTAATGTAACAAAATTGAAACCAAATGAAAATTATGAGTTTCAGTTTATAGGAATGAAAAAGTGAAAATATAAATCTCTACTGTTTGATACAATCATGGGTTTTACCATGCAGTGAGCAGCAAGTATTTTTCTAGTCTTTTTCAGGTTTTTTAAAGTTTTATTTATATATTGCAATCTTTGAAAAATGTATCCAAGGCACTCCAGATGGGCATGCAGTGTATTCCAGAATGCATCCACTCTGACGTGGGCTAATACCCCTTTTAAAGCTCTTTTGAGTCATCAGCGAAGTGCTTGAATTCCTGCTTGCATCCATGACAGTTCAGAATGGCACATGCCTTGTATTCGGGAACTCTGGGGCTGAGAAAATGAATATGATACTGAATATCGAAATATAAAGAGCAGAATCCACTGTTCTATAAGGGTTATATTTTAAATTACCAACCTTACCAACCTCTCTTTTTGGTCTCTATGATGGTGCCTATGAACAAACAAAAGCAGGGAATATCTGGACACAATTATCTGTAGATGGGATAAAGTTAGGCTGCAGTATCCTCTACTGATATGGATTTATCATCATGAAAGAAGAGCTATTTTTGCTCATGCTAACTGAAGACCAGCCCCATTACAGCACATGGAATCCAGAGTGGTCATGGACAAGTGGAGTGCCTTTTAGAGAATAATTAATTGGCAGATTGTGTTTTGAATATTATTGCAGCTGTTCCTGCTGATTCTGTCAGAGGCCAAACCCTGTTGTGTCAGACACTGTTCAAACCTGGAACCAGAAAGCTGGTTCCTGCTTGGTGTTTCTTTTGTGAGCAGGAAACTCTGCCTCCTGTTTCAGTTTGTTTGGTTGTGACTCTGGTGCTAGGAGCACCATTGCACTTGAGCTTTAAGTGCAGCTGAGTTAGCTAAAACTTCATGGATTAGATAAAACTTCTGAGGTAATGCTCAGGAAAAAATAGGGAAATGGGAGAGAAGAGAAAAAGAGAGAAAAAAT
The DNA here is from genome assembly GCF_030463565.1 of Pelecanus crispus. Classification (NCBI taxonomy): domain Eukaryota; kingdom Metazoa; phylum Chordata; class Aves; order Pelecaniformes; family Pelecanidae; genus Pelecanus; species Pelecanus crispus. The sequence continues at coordinate 8,442,387 of NC_134675.1, forward strand.
GTGTTAGAGAAAAAAATTTGGTATGATGAAAAGCACTGATCAGAAAGAAGACAGGGGATCTTGACATAACATTTTTCTTTTACCAAGCAATATTTTCCAGTACTTCTTTGGAAAAGTTCATTCTTTGTCCCACCATTTCCTCTTGTCCTTTAAATCTTTATGGATTCCCCAGGCTGCCTTGGCCAACTACTTCTGTTTTCTGGGAGCAGTCATTGTTTGGATATATTTTTTGATTACATGCAGGAGAATGTATCCTCGTTGACTAAAAAGACAAATAAATAAAAGAGTGAGAAGCTTGCTTTGCTAAGCAATTAAACTCTTAATTATGGAACATAATTCTGGAAGTATTCACTTGGAACAGCATGAGTTGTGCAAAAAGGAAGGACCTGTTTGTAAATAAATTATGTTTTAGGTATTCCTCAGTTTTAGCAGCAGTAAGGTGCACTCGAGTGAGGTCCTTGCATTGTGTGTCGTGCCCCCCACCCCAGCTTGTAATTCACTCATCAGCAAATAGAAACCAAGTCTCCATTGTTGCAACACTGCAGATAAATAACTGCTTGGCTACCCATTGCAGAAAATCATGTCCTACACTTTTTGTTGATTTTTATCCCCATAAATTTCGACCCACGCAATCGAAGGGGATTCTCTGTTCCTAACAAAAGCCCAAGCATTTGGCAAAACAGTGTCCCTTTTAATCAGGTATATTTTTAATCTTGCTACCTTTTTGTTCTCTAAAATTGTTCCTTGTTCAGAACTAGTGCTATTAATTTGACTGTAGAAATAGCAGGGCTTTCTTTGTTATTTCCTGTGTATGTTTGTATTCTGAGTGCTTGTGTTTCAGATGTATTCAGGGGCTGACTTTGCCTGTTGTGCTTTCAAAATTCAGGAGATTAGCATTCAGCTTTGGCTGTGATTTATACTGCTACCAAAGACCTTTGGACAAATGTGGAATGCAAAAAACCAGCTTAATACTAATGACATTTCTGGGCCAAATTCAGCCATGACATAAATGGCAGCACAAGTTACATGCAGGATATATGTTGATCAGAGGCAGAGCAACGAAGCATACATGATTACAACAGGGTAACTTGTATGAGGCTGGCTTTCAGTGCATAAAATGAGGGTAACTCAAGCTGGTGGAACAATTGTGTGTGCATATATGGTGTGTGAGTATGTGTGTATCAAGGAAAGTAAAGCTTTATCCCACACTGGCAGTATGAACAAGCCCTAACCTGAATGTATTTGTATTTCATTCCCAGAGTGATGTAAAAGAGGCTTAGGGCCAATCTGGACTGCACAAGGGAGTCAGGTGCAGAGATCTCTGCTGCCACTGAGCCAGAGAGCTCAGAAAGCAAGCCAGCCCCACTGAGGGGCAGCACGGCACTGGGGGAGCCCATTAGCTCCAGCACCACCAGGGCTTGGCTGCCTGGTAGAGCTACCACAGGCTGCAGGGGGAGGCTCCAGTGGCACCTACACACCAGTCCTTCTACCATCCGCCTGCAAACAGTCAGCCCCTCTTCCTTTTGCCATCATTGCTCCACTATTTCAACCACTCAACCGGTTTCTTTCTTCTAATTTCAAGCTCTAATTATAGTCTTCTGATGCTTATTTCCTATTTTCTCTTCCTGGATTGTTGTAATCCTCCTAACCCATCAGTGCTACAAGCCTGACCTGGCTGTCTACCCCAGCTGCCTGATGTGCCCAGGGCTTCCCCATTCTGTACAGTCCTGGTGGGGAGCATGCACAAGGCAGTACCCATTTGGTGGCTCTGACCCGTGACTTACATGGCAGAAGCAGGATGTATGTGTTCTGGACATGTTAGATGTTGTCTGCTGATATAGAACCTCAGGATCATCTGAGACAATGAAATACATATTTATTTAATTAAAAACAACCTCTCCATTCACTGTAGAGCTTTTGTATTGCTGCCCTGTCAGTGGTTAAGACAGCCACCATGTGAACCTTTTAACTGTGGGAAAACCACAGAAGAGGTTAAGACCAACAGATGTGTTAAATCTCCTTCTTTCAGGTGAAATGAAAGGCACAATTAAATGTCTAGTTGTGAAATATCTGGAAACAATAGAAGCTGCAGCTGGAGGCATATAGACCTGAGCAAAATACTGTGCAAGGAAGATTGAGTGAGGCTGTAATGGGATGTGAATTGAAGCTGCTGCTGCTGTAAAAAGTTCCTGCCCCTCCATTCTTCCAGTCTCTTATTCCCACCTTTGCACCTCTCCTGTGTGCCATGCTGGCATATGTGTTTGCACAACGGCACTGGCAACTGGAACAGGGAATAACTTGGCTAAAAATAACCCAGTATTGCCCCAAATCCATGGCGATATTTCAATTGCATAAAGTCACTGAATAGTGTCGTGGTTTAGCCCCAGCCAGCAAATAAGCACCACGCAGCCGCTCGCTCACTCCCCCTACCCCGATGGGATGGGGGAGAGAATCGGAGGAGTAAGAGTGAGAAACACTCCTGGGTTGAGATAAGAACAGTTTAATAATTGAAATAAAGTAAAATAGTAATGCTAATAGTAACAGTATAATAATGATAATAATAATAATGATACACGAAGCAAGTGATGCACAATGCAATTGCTCACCACCCGCCGACCGATACCCAGACAGTTCCCGAGCAGCGATCACTGCTCCCTGGCCACCCCCACCCAATTTATATACTGAGCATGACGTCATATGGTATGGAATAGCCCTTTGGTCAGTTTGGATCAACTATTCTGGCTGTGCCCCCTCCCAGTTTCTTGTGCGCCTGGCAGAGCATGGGAAGCTGAAAAAGTCCTTGACTAGCATAAGCAGTACTCAGCAACAACTAAAAACATCAGCATGTTATCAACATTCTTCTCCTACTAAATCCAAAACACAGCACTATGCCTGCTGCTAGGAAGAAAATTAACTCTATCCCAGCCGAAACCAGGACAAATAGCCAGTACTGTGAAGCCACAGCTAACAAGCTTCCCTGTCACTAGTCTAAAATCCAGGGGAATAAGTAGTTGTTTGACATGCTGTGTGCAGGAGGGAAAGCAAGAAGTAAGAGAGGAATATGACTCTGAGTAGAAGCAAGAGATGGAGGTTTTCAGATGCAGGACTGACTAAGAAAACATAAAGCTGGGGAAATTAAACAGCTTTATGCTTATAAGGTACATGAATAGTGACAACTCACACTCATGTGCATGAACACGGTTGCAGCAATGAAATGTCTATTTTGTAGAATACCTTTCCTCAACAACCAGAAACTATTCTGTAAGAACTTGATATTGTATAACTACTCATGTACTACTAGTCAGGCTAGGCTACATGTTTTTAGAGCCCACAATCTTCTGACATGTTTCCACAGAGGGTCTCTTTAAAGCTAGTATCAGAGTGGAGACCTTGATATGACCCCTATGACATCTGCCTTTATATGACTTGAGAAGTGATCTGGGCCCCAGAATAGAAATGCCTCCAAGACTCTTGTTTCCCTCTGCATACAGTGCTTAATAGAAGAGTATATTCATTCTGTTTCAGTATGAATTTAAATAATATCAAGCTCTTAATGCTAATAAATAAAAAATACTGAAAAGTAAATATGCATGCTTCAACAAACATCAGGCAATAAAATCCTAGTATGCCTTACAGATCATGTGATGAGATAAAGCAAGTGTTATGAAATGATCATGAGGGTGATGCTGTTTTCTAAGGAACTTTAGTCTAATTACTGAATAGCATGATCACCTGGCTATTCTTATCTTTTTATCATATCCTACTGTGGGTTGTTTTCCATGAGCTTTCTGCAAGATATTTTCCCCTTAATAAAATAAATTCATATTCATTTACCATCATGAAATTCAAAGTAACTTTCATTTTAGGGTTTTAGCTTCTGATAATAATTTATTATGTAAAGCAGATGCTATTTTAAGTCTCTCTTGCTCAAGGAAGAGTGTAATGGGCTTTGGTTGTCTATCTATAGCAACCCTAGAATGTTTGACTCTTATTTTAGCACACTGCAATGAAAATATTTAATTCATTTATAATATTTAGAATGTTAGCACCAAAGTCCATTTCATAAAATAAATTGTATGTGTTATTTATGGGGAAGACATTTAAGGATTTTAATAATTCTTAAAATATTTACATTTTTTTCTACTTTTTGTTTTACATTGTGTTTTATAAATCTTCATTTCTATTTGATGTAGGTTTTGAACTTCAGATTTATGGCTCAACACCTCGCAACAAATTTTGTAAATATTCTGTGGGGGCTTGGTCCTGAAACATAAACACTTCTTCCTATTGAGGCACCGAGGAAAACCAGACCCCCTCATTTATTATGTGATATCCAGAAGGCTAAGGAGATTTTGATCTCCTTTTTCAGGAACATCTTCTTCACTAAGAAAAATGAAATATCATCATGCTAAGGTGAATCATAATAAATGTTATGTCTTGGCTGACACTGAAAAATAAATCAAAGAAAGTTGTGAGAAATATTGGTGACTTTTTTTTCCACAGAAATTTGGACCAGCTTTATAAATTAAACGGTACATGATTACAGCTTAGGGGTGGTAAGTAAACCATTCAGTAGATAATCTCCAGAGTAACAAAAAAAGTTTAACCATCTCAAACCAAAACAGCACATCTGGACTTGGCTGTGTCATATGGCAATAGGGAACATTTTATTGTTGTCAAAAGTCACAGCACACAAGAAAACTGTGCACAGTTTAATCCTTGTTAGCAGAAATTGGTGAAGTGCAAGCAATGCATTCGGGAGGATTCTGATCCTATAAATCATTACATATTTACTCGACTTTATGCTGTGTAAGAGTCCTGTTGTGATCCATCTGCTGTTTGCAACTTTGGAAAAAAGCAGCCTTTTTTCTTAATGAATATGGAGTCCAGTCCTGAAAATTCTTGCTCATGTGGGTAGTCCTAAGTCATGATGACAGAATTCATTTGAGTAATAGCTGAGGCACTGGGTTCCTAATTAGAAGTATTTAGTTTTAATTGCACTAAACTTCAAAGCTGAAGACCTACTTTACAAGAGAAATGCAAAGATGGAATAATTGGTGTGGATGCTGTAACTCAGAGATAAAGAGCAAACTGTTGAAGAGAATGCAAAATTTTATTCAGTAAGGACAAGGCTGTGTGTGACACCATATCTCTGCATGAGAATAAAAGAGAGCAAGGGCTCCTCTTTGCATCTTGTTCAAGCCACATAAACTCTGGGTCAAGCCTTGCTAAACTGAGTGTGTAGCTGATGGCAGGAGGCATCCACAGGCTGTTTGGCGGGAGCTGCATGGGGTCCAGCTGCTCCCTTACAGCAAAATTCACTTTTGGCTTCACTACATGGTGTTAATTTGCCCCTGTTTAAGGCAGCAAATACTCAGGGAAGGAAACAGATATAATCTTCATTCTCTCTTTATGGTGAACTTGCTGTTCCAGCCAGGTCATTTGCATAGAGGGATGTAGCAATTTATAGGTATGGGCTATGGCACAAATTGTGTTTCTGAGATAAACTGTTTTAGAGAGTTTGTGCTTCCTGAGGCTATTCCTGGACTGGGGCATTTATGTGCCTCCTTTTGCTCAGAGCTGAGCTCAAAGGGACACTCTGGGGCTCCAGAGCTGCAAAATCTTCCATCACTAGCCAGCTCTGATCAGTTCAATCCTTTTCATCTATCAGAAAATGCCAGGACAGCTAAAAAGGGCCAATATGGGTTCCAGAATTGGGACTAGAGAGATCCCTATTATGTCAATAATAGTTACGGACAGCAAAGATCACACAGCCTCACTCATTTCTAGCACCATCTCCTTCCCCATGGGGCTATAACATGGTCTACGTTTCTGTCTTTCTGCACTACCCCCTTCTTCTTTAGCTCAACCATTTCCCTTTTAGCCCCAAGACAGGTCCTTGGACATACCCATGTGGTGGTGCACCCCCCCACACCTTTTCTCTCTTCAACCGCTTTACAACCTCAGGGATTCCTGCCAGACTGCGACCTTGTGTAGTGAGTTGGTCAGTTAGGTGCCCCTTAATTGTACCAAAAACTCCTACATGGTCGAAGCGGAGAGTGGCCCTGTCCTTATCAGAAACTCTTACATGGTTGAAGCGGGGAGTGAGAACAATCAGTTGCCCCTGGTAGCCTTGAAACAGAGCAGTAATTACTGACCCGGATTGTGGCTCAGATGGAGATTTACAATGACTAAAGCCAATCATCTCACGATCCTATAAACAGCAGTCCTAAGTGAGGCCCTTTGAGCTCTCCTGGACTGCAGCGGGCTGCACCAGCATCTCCCTCTGAGCGTGACACCTCTGAAAGTTTGCTAAAATTTGCCGAAGACCGACAGTGGAGCCTGGGCTGAAACCCTTCACTCCTCGAGGCTCAACCCTCGCCCATTGAGAAATGCCAAGACATTAGACGTGAGTATTTCACTGAACTCGAGGGGAATTTTTAACAGGTATACCCTATATATATATATATATTTATGTATTTATGTCTGTGTGTATGCATGTGTGAATCAGTTTAAGTAGTCTGTAGATGTATGATTTAATTTCAAAGTGAGTCTTATACTGCTGCATTAGCCTTATTCACATAAACCGTTGACCAAGTCTGAGACTAAGATTGGACCTAGCCACACCTAGACTCCTCTCTGAGAAGGAGTTTAGAAAGCAAGGGGGTCTATTCTGAACCTCGTGACTCAACGGGAGGGTCCTCCTTATCCCCTGCATACACAATCTCTCTGTGAATCATTCTAACTCAGTGTAACTTAATTTTCCTTTATGCACTTCTTCCATGTAGTAATAGAGTGAACCTCGCCATCTTCGAATCTGTAACTAAGTCACTGTTTTGATCAATTTTGTCTAATCACTTTGTTAATCATTGATGACTGAGTGCTATTAAAATATCACAATCAAATCCTGCAATTTGCCACAAGTAAATTCTAAACTGCTACTAAATCAAACTGTGTCAAGTCACTCATTCACGATAAACTGACATAATCTGCAGGCTTCACAAACCTGCATTTGCAACAGCCCAGCACCACAAAGTCCTGTGGACTGTGGATGCTCCTGTGTGAATGGGTGCTTTTTCCCCCCTCATATGCTTGTAGGAGAGGGAGTCTGCCTATAGCAAATCCTCCTTGTGCAAAAATCTTTAACCATGATTCAGACCTCTCTGAAAAAGAGTTCTAGTATGAAGGAAGAATCCTGCCTGTTTCCCTTGAATGCTCCAAAAATATTCCCTAATCCTGACCTAAAAGGATGGCTGCAGTTGCAAGCCAGGATTTACAAAGTCTTGGGACAACAATGTATGTGATAACAAATGATTTGACATAAATCCTTCTAAGACAAAAAAAGCATGCAAAGTAGAGACAGGTTTATGAAGCTGGGTGATGAAGGAAGGTCAGTACCTCTAATCTAAATGCAATAATCCTTGCATTGCATCACAAGAAGCCTCCTAAGCAACCTTTCCACAGCTCACCGAAATCATACACTTCACAGTCTTCCCTTTCATGCTTCCTTTCTTAAATAATTTAGTGGGGATATTTTGGATGAGATTCCCACCGGCACACATTTATCTTTTAACACAAATGGTTTCCCTGTCTCCTCCCCCTCCCTTTGACTATGTGAGCGTGCTGGGCATTGTGTGTGGTTGGAGTGGAGGGCATTTTCATTATTACATTGCACAACAACATCCTTTACAATTTAAGGTTGCCGGTGCTCCAGCAGCTCAAGATCCCAACTCAGACTTTAATAATGTGTTGCCAAAAAAGGGGGTTAAATGTTGGTTATAGATTACGTTTCTGGATGCGGCAAATTTCACTTGCACCTGCCAATGGCTTACTAATAAATATACACTGGTAGAAGTTCAACCGCAGTGGGCCAGTGAGTTAGATAAATACCACATGACACCATAAGCATTGAAGTTTAGTGTTTTCCCAGCTCTCACACTCCGGTAGACATAAACTCTTTTCATAAAACAGATTATTAAATATTAAAATGCATATTCAAAACACAAAATAAATTTCTCTTAAAGTCTATCACAGTCATCTGCTATGTTTCCTGCCTCTTGGATATTAATTATGATTTACTCAAGATTTGTGGTCAATTTTTAAGTATAAAAGCATCTCATATGACCGGCTGCCAATTCCGAAGTCTAAAGGCTTTGCTTTATATTGCTGTAGTAGAATAGAAAATATAATCAAAGTTTGACCTTCAACTTTAATCCTATAAACAGAGAATTTGCTTACTTTACCTTGGAAACGGATGTGATTCATCACAGTAGCCCATAAATAACATGTCAAACCATTAGAACAATCAATGAAAATAAGTTATTGAAATATAATGTGATTGTAAGGTGTCTATGTAAAATAGCTTAGTGTTATTTTAAAATGAGGAGGGCTTTCAGATTGGGGTACATAATTATTTTAATTAGGATAGTTACTAGATATTAAATGCAGAAAATGTTAAACATATTTGGCCGACACTAGCTATTCTTTTTCAGGAAAAATACCTTAAAGTAAATAAGCATTATGCCTCCAAGAGGAAGAATTGGACTCCGCTAAGATCAAAATTGCAAACAGCAGGTTACCTAAACTGCCTGTTGCTTATCACTGTGCCTGAAACAAAAACAAAGGATGAACTCTTGCCCACATGGGAGCCCACAGGAATGGTTCAGTCACTGAAAATGTGCATTATAGACCTCAAAGCTGCAAGCAGAAGTTCTGGGACATGAACTGGATGAACTAAGTTTCCACTTTTTCATTGCAGATACTAACTTTGAAGTCTGACAACAGCAATTTAAATAGGAAGCTGCTAACTGTTTCATGGCTTATTTTTTTCAACAGGAATACCCAGATAATGGAGCATTTCACAAAAGCCTTTCAGATGTCTTCTTGGATCCAAAAAGTCTGATTTTAAAATTCTTCGACATAGTAGCACAACACTTATTCAAAGAATATGCCTCACACTGAAGAAAAATACATGGGGTTATTGAACTGAACTGAATATCAAAATATATAATCTAACTTTGGTGCACGTGTATTATTGCAATTTTATTATCCAGTTTACCAAAAAACTATTTTGCTGAATTGGAGCCTGAAGCTGATTTTAGCCTGCTGTATCAGAATCAGACCTTGTTCAGCACTTAGATCTACCAGCTGGAGAGTTTGTTTGCACTCTTCATGTCAGTAATAGTGGAGATATTTCTCATATCTAAAAATTAGGCCAGTTATTTTGATGCCAAAATATGAATAACATTTTTTAGCCTACTTTATTCAAAAGTTCTTGTTTGTACATGGTGGAGTCTTTCAATATAAATAATTAACATATGAATAGACTGTATTGCTGTTCAATGAGACTGGAAGGCAATGGAATAATACCTGATGACAGCTATGTACATTACTTTTTTCCTTTCATTGGTGCCATAAAAATAATTAAAAAATAAATTCTTTACCTCATACAGGAAACATTCTGCTGAGATTATGCTGTAAATTATGTAGAGAAAGAATATAATATAAAAAATGATGGTTATGAGAATAATTTTCTGACAGAGCAGCTCTTTATTTTTTCCACAAATATGGATTTGTATTTTCATTTGTTAATATAAATGGAACATAGTTGGAGTCAAAAGCATTCTGGATTTGCATCATGATAGATGGAACTCTCTCCTGGCCTTTCCCTTTGTCATTTATAGTTTATTTATTTACTTAAACCTCAAACCTGGTGGAAGAAAATGAAGAAATGTCAGGAATCCCATGCAGACTCTGCGAATCTCTGCCAATAACAAACAACCCCAAGAACTAACCCACTGAAAGCCTCTTCCCCCAGTGAAACAACATCTTCCTCATCTTTTGCAATGCTTTGCTCCACGTGTAGCCTGTGCCTACCTCGGTGCCACAGCCATGGTTCCACCAGTGTGATGAGCTCAGGCCCCAGCACTGGCAGGGGTGAATGGGCTCCCAATGAGCACAGGGTGCTGCTTTCGGAGAGATCCCTTCTCATAGCAATAGCAAAGACAAGAGGACAGCTCTGTTTGTAATACTCATTTGCAACACTACTCGAGTGCAGAACAGTAGCTAAGGTCCAAGCGTGCAGGACCCTGAAGAGAAAAATCTGTCCGAAGTGTCTTGTAGCTCAAGCAGAAAACAAAAGATGGCACAAGGACATGGATGGAGCAGAGCAGGGTAACAGAGGGAGGGTTAGGGGATGGAGTGTCATACCTCTTTAACAGAGGCACCTACCTTTCCATCCAAGCTAGCCAGTCTGCCCTCCCTCTGGAGATGGAGAATCTGCTGTAAGGTACAACCCATCTGATGTGAAGAGGAAGGGAGCCACGGCCCTGTGCCATGCACCCCCCTGGGCAGCAGCCCTGAGGCCAGGGCAGTTCCGCAGAACAGGAGCTTGATTTCCGTCATGCCCTATGGAGGCATTATAGCAGAAGGCCATTTTAAGGACAGATTTGAGGAATGATAATGAAACCATTTCTGGATTGTTTATGTAAACCTTCCTGCAAATCTGTGAGACAGGAAGAGAGAAAGCACAAAGCTGCCTGCTTGATGATTTAACAAATGGTGTTGCCATTCTCAGCTGCCTGGTATCAACACTTCCAGCTCTTATATGTTGTCTGTAAAATGAACTTACTACTGCAGTCAGCATTTACAGACATGCTTCAATATATTGTAATTGAATGAATGAATTTTAAAGAATGATTTCCATAGACAATAAAGCTTACTTTCTATTTCTTTTTTATGGAATATTATTTTAGACAACTGCATGTTAAAAATCATCTGTATATTCACGAAACATTTTAATGGCATCCTTACTGTAACATCGCTTAAAGCATCTACCACATTATTTTCTAGGTTCTACCAGTGCAGGGCAAATTTAAGCAGGTAAACTTCACTTAACATAAGGGAGGTCAAAACTGAAATTGCTCAGTCTGGGAATGGAGAAGAGACTCCTCCTTTAAACTGTTTTAATTTCCCTTAAGAAACCAACCTTTTTTTAAAAAAAAAAAAAGAATACTGAGCACTAAACAACTTTTTGTTGTTTTTATTACTATTCTTCATTTATTAAAAGAAACATCTGTTTTAAGACAGAATAGCAGAATAGCAGTATTACTGCTTTCTCTTGCATCTCTCTCTTCTACTTGCCCAAACATATGTTATGGATCAGAAAACTTTTTTGTCATTTATATTGATAATATAACTAATTCACCCATGCATGCTGTACTGGTCTCATAACACATGCCAGTTTATCTCACACATTGCTCAACATGTTGTGGAAAAAAGAGCCTGAAATATCAGAAAGAAAAACTGAAGAACATATGACTGTGACTGATCCAAGAGAAGTGGTGCTGAGGTTTATAGATGTAGTTAATACTACTGTGAGCAGTGCTATTGCTGGCAATCCTATCAGTTTAAAAAAAAGGTCACTGAGTTCCTTGTGTAGGGTTGAGCAACTCACTAAAAATAAATAATCTGTTCCTTTCTATTGCCATGAAATAGAGGAGAAATATAAATGTTGTAGTTAACAGCAAGGCTGACCTTAGACATTCTGTTGCCCCAGATTTTAGAAACAAATACTTTAGAATTTCACTCCACATTTGGAAAAAAAAAGCAGAAAAACATTTTTTGTTTGTCCTTTGGGACATCTTTCACTACTCATATCTTCTCCCATCAAGATTCATCTTCTATAAAATCTCATGCTGTGTTTGTACTGCATTCTTGCCAGCTCTTGCTATTTTACCGCAAAACTTCAAATAACTGATATTGGAGTAAGGTTGCTACTCGAGCATCTCATTTTTCACAAAGCAGCAGCAAAAAATAGTTGTCCAGCCCATGGGTCAGTAGGCAGGATCATTAATCATGCTGACACCAAAAGACAAAATAAAGTAATTAATTATTATTTTTAAAATCTAATGATTATTAATCATCTTTGTGATATTATCTATGCAGATTGTGAATGGGAGATAGAAAAGTACAAAGCAGCCATCTTTTCTCTTTCATCAGAAAGACAACACATAAAAAACAGGCACAATACTTTAAAGGGGGTGCTAGCGAAACTTCATGTATTTCTACTCTAAAAGTACATTTTTACCATCTTTGAATGTACAATCCAGCTGTGAGATTCCACAGTTGGCTATTTTGAATTGTATTGAACAGATTCTATATATTTAAATTCTTGCTTTTAGAAATGAATTAATGAAATTATATGCACATTGAATTAAAACTAAATTTATTGGGAAATTCACAACCAAATTGGCATTCTGCAGGTGTGTCTAACCTATACTAGCATGCCTGCAAAAGGAAAATACCTATTTTCTTGATACAGCTGAGTCAGGAGTGTACATAACATATCCTGTAAGTTTTAAGAAACTTTGAGAACTACAGCGTGAAAGGGGATCATAATACATTTGTACTCAATGGTGGAAGTAAGATCAGACACTCCATGGAATTTAACAATACATGATATTCCTTTTAAAATTCCTCAGTCTGCATCCAGATTTTTGTCATGTTTCAAGCTTTCACTAATGTTACTGTTTTCTGGAAAGTCCAGATTCTTTTAGATGAAGTGGCAGAATTGGCCTTCAATAATTTGTTTGCTGGACAATAGTTGGAAAGCATATGAGAGGTAATAAATAAAAATTAAATTTCTTTCCCCTTTTCAGCTTTGTTGTGTTATATTTTTGGAAAAGATTTACATTTATGACTAAGGATAGTGTCAGCAATAATTTACCCTTCAGCAAAATGCATTATGTTATAAAATTAATCACACACAAGATCAGACTATTCTAATTTTAAGACTGTATCATAAAACCCCCTTTTTACTGAGAGATACAATATTCAGCCATGAGAAGTGCCTTTGCATTCACCCTTAAAGAATTAAGTTATTTCAACAAGCTAATATGCAGCTAAAATACTAAAGTAACTTTTAATATGTTGAAAAACATGTTAAATTTTGTTCCTCTGGTTTCTTTTAATGGAAGGTATAGAGATCAATAAATTTTGGGGGCTATACCTCAGAATTTTCATGTATTTAAGGTTGACATAATGATATACCGTCTCTGACTCTGAAACTCTCTTGACAGATGAAAAAAAGTAATTGAAATTAAAATAACTGAAATATTTCAAATGGAAAGAATCACATAATTGAACAATTAGCAGGAAGTCATTCTCATTTTCCATTAGTTTGTAGAGAGAGTGCTATCTCCTAAAGTTGACATTATAATTTGCAAATGATTATATATAGTTATTAAAGTTCAAACTTTTTAATTGTAGTATACATTTTACATTTGTAAATATTTTTAATGCAGTTTCATGTTCATAAAATAATGAAGTAGAAATGGATTATTGCCCTTTTGGCTCTGTAATAACAAATGGCTTTCATCAATACTTTTATATTTCTGTGGTTTCAACCATCAGTGACTACAGGAAACAAATATGTCCTTTTCAATCAACTCTTGAATTGTTTCCTTAATTATAGAAAGAATGAATACACTGATGGCAAAATAGAAAACTTTAATATGATGAGTCATTTTAGCTACATGTGAAACCTGGGAAACAGCACTTCAATTTGCTGTTGTAGTTCATGAGATAGCACACTCTTGCTTCTGCAGAAGCTATCTTGCTGATCTCTGAATTCCTTAGCAATTAAAACAGTCAACAAAACAATTAGAAATTAAAAATAATTCAGTATTTTTGTTCTTAGATGATGTGATAGAATTATCTTCATGATTAATTCCATTTTCATATTACCCACTTCATCTGATGAAGTGACAGGAATATTTGGGTAATTTATTTTGCATAAACTCCAGTCAACCTTATGGTAATTATCCATACAGAATTCTTTGTTCACTTCTTTTAGAAAACGTAAAACCACTTCTTCCGTAGTAGAGAACTTGACTTGTTTATAGACTGTTATCATGGCAGTTTTTGTCACTACCATGATTTATGTAGAATTGCAGCTTAATCATTCTTGTACCACGATCACTGCTTGGGACTTGTGTGCTGGGTACGTATTTCCCAGATCTGCTTCCTATATAGTCCGTTATCAAGCTGAAGAGAAACATGTGGAATAAAACAATCTTTAAATACCAGATGAAGAGAAACCCTCATTGCAATCCTTTTAGGTAGACTAAAAGAATTCTGAATATATATTTCAGGTTTATACTTCTCATTTCATTGGTAATTTAAGGAATTTCTGTGAAAAGTTTATACTTCCAGGTTCTTGTGTTTTATGGACACTGTGTAAACAACAACTATTATTTGAGATCTCAAACAACTAGATGTCTCAGAGACATTTTTACCTTCAGCAAAATAAGCTGAACTCTCTCTCTACAACAAACAGGAGGAGCTGGAAGCCCTTGTGCAGCAGGATGGCTATGACATAGTCGCCATCACAGAAATGTGGTGGGACGACTCTCATGACTGGAGTGCTGCACTGGAGGGCTATAAGCTCTTCAGAAGGGATAGGCAGGGAAGGAGAGGCGGTGGGGTGGCTCTGTATGTTAGGGAGTGTTTTGACTGTATAGTGCTCGACAGTGGTGATGACAATGTCGAGTGCTTATGGGTAAGGATGAGGGGGAAGGCCAGCAAGGCAGATGTCCTGTTGGGAGTCTGCTATAGACCACCCAACCAGGATGTAGAGATAGATGAAGCATTCTACAAGCGGCTGGCAGAAGTCTTGCAATCGCCAGCCCTTCTTCTCGTGGGGGACTTCAACTTGCTGGGCATCTGCTGGAAATACAACACAGCAGAGAGGCAACAGTCTCAGAGGTTCCTGGAGTGTGTGGAAGATAACTTCCTGACGCAGCTGGTAAGTGAGCCTACCAGGGGAGGTGCTTTGCTTCACTTGCTGTTTACAAACAGAGAAGGACTCGTGGGAGATGTCGTAGTCGGAGGCCGTCTTGGGCTTAGCAACTACCATATGATAGAGTTCTCAATTCTTTGCGATGTAAAGAGGAGGGGCAGCAAAACTGTTACCATGGACTTCCGGAGGGCAGACTTTGGCCTGTTCAGGACCCTGGTTGGGAAAGTCCCTTGGGAGGCAGTCCTGAAGGGCAAAGGGGTCCAGGAAGGCTGGGCCTTCTTCAAGAAGGAAGGCTTAATGATGCAGGAGCGGGCTGTTCCCATGTGCCGTAAGACCAACCGGCAGGGAAGACGACCGGCCTGGCTGAACAGGGAGCTTTTGCTGGGACTCAGGGAAAAAAGGAGAGTCTACTGCCTTTGGAAGAAGGGGCGGGCAATTCAGGAGGTGTACAGGGATCTTGTTAGGTCATGCAGGGAGGAAATTAGAAAAGCAAAAGCCCAGCTAGAACTCAACCTGGCCAAGGTTGTAAAAGACAATAAAAAATGCTTTTATAAGTACATCAGCAATAAAAGGAGAGCCAAGGAGAATCTCCATCCTTTGCTGGATGTGGGGGGGAACATTGTCACCAAGGACAAGGAAAAGGCTGAGGTACTTAACGCCTTCCTTGCCTCTGTCTTTAATAGCCAGACCAGTCATCCCCAGGGTATTCAGCCCCCTGAGCTGGAAGACAGGGACGGGGACCAGAATGGAGCCCTCATAGTCCAGGAGGAAGCAGTTAATGACCTGCTACGCCACCTGGATGCTCACAAGTCTATGGGGCCAGATGGGATCCACCCGAGAGTACTGAGGGAGCTGGCAGAGGAGCTTTCCAAGCCACTCTCCATCATCTGTCAGCAGTCCTGGTTAAACAGGGGAGGTCCCTGATGACTGGAGGCTTGCCAATGTGACACCCATCTACAAGAAGGGCCGGAAGGAGGACCCAGGGAACTACAGGCCTGTCAGCCTGACCTCGGTGCCAGGGAAGATTATGGAGTGGTTCATATTGAGTGAACTCAACAGGCATGTGCAGGTCAACCAGGGGATCGGGCCCATCCAGCATGGGCTCATGAAAGGCAGGTCCTGCTTGACCAACCTGATCTCCTTTTATGACCTGGTGACCCGCCTGGTGGATGAAGGAAAGGCTGTGGACATCATTTACCTGGACTTCAGCAAAGCCTTTGACACCATCTGCCATAGCATTCTCCTTGGGAAGCTGGCAGCTCATGGCTTGGACGGGCGTAGTCTTTGCTGGGTA
This sequence comes from Pelecanus crispus, assembly GCF_030463565.1. NCBI lineage: Eukaryota > Metazoa > Chordata > Aves > Pelecaniformes > Pelecanidae > Pelecanus > Pelecanus crispus. Next base: position 8,458,481 of record NC_134675.1, read on the forward strand.
AAAAACTGGCTGGGTGGCCGATCCCAGAGAGTAGTGGTGAATGGAGTTAAGTCCAGTTGGCGGCCGGTCACGAACGGTGTTCCCCAGGGCTCAGTTTTGGGACTAGCCTTTTTTAATATCTTTATCAACCATCTGGATGAAGGGATTGAGTGCACCCTCAGTAAGTTTGCAGATGACACCAAACTGGGTGGGAGTGTTGATCTGCTGGAGGGTAGGATGGCCCTGCAGAGGGACCTGGACAGGCTGGACCGATGGGCCAGGGCCAACTGTATGAGGTTTAACAAGGCCAAGTGCCGGGTCCTGCACTTGGGTCACAACAACCCCATGCATCGCTACAGGCTTGGGGAAGAGTGGGTGGAAAGCTGCCTGGCAGAAGAGGACCTGGGGGTGTTAGTAGACAGCCAGCTGAACATGAGCCAGCAGTGTGCCCAAGTGGCCAAGAAGGCCAACAGCATCCTGGCCTGTATCAGGAATAGTGTGGCCAGCAGGACTAGTGAAGTGATTGTCCCCCTGTACTCGGCACTGGTGAGGCCGCACCTGGAATACTGTGTCCAGTTTTGGGCCCCTCAATACAAGAACGACATTGAGGTGCTGGAGTGTGTTCAGAGAAGGGCAACAAGGCTGGTGAAGGGTCTGGAGCACAGGCCTTGTGAGGAGCGGCTGAGGGAACTGGGGTTGTTTAGCCTGGAGAAGAGGAGGCACAGGGGAGACCCTATCGCTCTCTACAACTACCTGAAAGGAGGTAGTAGTGAGGTGGGGGTTGGTCTCTTCTCCCATGTATTTAGCGATAGGACAAGAGGAAATGGGCTCAAGCTGCACCAGGGGAGTTTTAGGTTGGAAATTAGGAAAAATGTCTCTACGTAAAGGGTAGTCAAGCATTGGAACAGGCTGCCCAGAGAGGTGGTGGAGTCACCATCCCTGGAAGTGTTCAAAAAACAGGTAGACGTGGCACTTTGGGACATGGTTTAGTGTAGTCTACCCTTAATTGGTTTAGTGTGGACTTGGTAATGTTAGGTTAATGGTTGTACTGGATGATCTTAAAGGTCTTTTCCAACCTAAATGATTCTATGATTGTAAGCTTAGATTTACTTCCTTGAACTGTCTATGTGGGCATGAATATTTGCCATATCTCATTTAATCGTTCTGGCATCTTTACCTTTCACTACTACAGCTACTAAGTTTTAAAGCCTGAGCCTATACACCACGCTTATGGAGCTTTTGCAGTAAGATATACACCTGCCCTGCAAGTATTTGTTGTGAACATGGACACTAATTAATTTTTCAGACATTGAATTCCTCTCTTTTCATATCTGACCTTTCCTCATCTGGGTTACAAGTTAAATAACAGACTTTTGGGCCAACACCATAAGCAAAACTCAAACAATGCAATGTACTTGCATCAGCTGTTGATACAACATAAAAAGTAAAACCCTTTCCACCAAAGCTAGTTGTCTAGGCTTGTCCTACAGTTAATAAATATATATAGAGAGATCCCTAGCAAGATTTATCCAACCTGTCCTAGGGATAGATTGAATTGTTCTGTGAAGGTTTCTTTTTTCTATTGACTGCAGAGGGTGTTAGACAGCTAGTTTAGAGAGACTTCTCATGTTTGGACAGGTAGACTTAGATACGAGGAATATCAGCCTTAGTTTTTTCAGCTTAAAATCTAGGCTGTGAACATGGATAATCAACAATTACATTACTTACTGTAATGCAGCTTCAAAAGCTTAACTGATTGATTCAGCTTCATCCTTACATATGTGATAAATGAATAAGTAAAGGATATTTCCTCTGAGATGGAACATGCTATTTCCCAAGAAAGTGCTTTCTGTTATCATCGATCATGGTGTGTCCAAAGGAATAGTGTGCAAGTCTTCCTTGCAAATGTTTGGTGCTACTGTAATATAAATATAATTTCATATTAATGTATGTTCTGTTTATCTTCAAACAATTATTAGATCTCATCAGCTTTTACCATTGCTACTTATGTACTGTCAACAGTATGCTAGTTGCATTGCATTACCAAGGTTTTTGACATTGCAATCCTAAATATTTTACCACTTTTTAGATTATTTGTAACTATATAGAACTCCTGCCCTAGTATACAAATTCACAAAAGCCAGAAAGGAGACATGGACCATCAACAGAAAGATCAAGAAGGTATCTGAGTTTGGAGGGGAAAGAGAAAACTTCTGAAGCTTTATGAGCTATGGACCATCTTTTGGGGAAAGACTACTAAGTCAAAGCAGTCCATCCTCATTTCCGCCTTCCTTCCAAAAAAAACCCCAAGCCAAACAAAACCCTTCCCCATTGCTGTTTCTGACATCCACCTAAACGACCAACAGGAGAGAACACTGACCTGGAACAGCAGATGGGACTCGGTCCAAAACAAGTGTCTTAATTACTGCTTTTGCATACAGTCCATGCCTCTATGTGGTTGTGTGGCTGGGGAAAGCAACCTCTTTCACTCTTTCTGTTTTAAGCTACTATCTTTTCCCTAAAATATTTAACGATTTATTGAGAAGGATAATGAGGCTTCTTTCCTCCCATTCCAATATGTTGATATTCAGTACATATCTTGTTTCCTATGGAGGGCAGCATAATCTCTGGGTAAAGAAACTGAATTGCAGATGTACCCAAAGATCATATATACATGGTGGTGATTGTGGAAGTATTGCAAGATTGTGTGTCTTGGCAAGCACAGTGGCAAATACAACATTTATTGTCTTATTATTATTAAAGGAGATAATGAAGATGAAATAATGATAGGTGCCATAGAACTGCAACGTTACATAAACCGTCTCTGCTCATCTCTGTAAGTCACTAGCTTTATACTGAAATGTGTACTTATGTATGGGATATAAATAAAAATATCAGATCTTGAAGGGTTATTTCATTAAGCCAAAAAATTACCTTTGCCATAATTCCTATCTTGCTGATGTCCTGACAACAGCATTTCCCACATTATTTAGAAAGCACCAAGGGCAATATTCAATTTTTGCTCCTCAAAACTTACATATTGTTTTGATGGATGTCTTCTCCTTCCCATATAGACGTTCAATCTGTTCAAATCACACTAACCAGAGGAAAGAACTGATTTGCAGTACTCCAAATCATGGACTTTTATTCCAGAAATTGCATAGCTTGGGATGGATCTGACCGATCTTCAAGGAAGGCTGTATGGCCGAATGGACATTTCTGAACTGTGGGACCCGGATCTGCACCATGCACTGGTTGTTGGGGGGCTACAAGTCCCCCAGCCTCTCCTAGGAAATCAGTTGCCAGCTGGGGTTTGATGTAGTTTACAGCTATCTCCTGTGTTAAATTATAGTTGATGCAAGCTGTAGTGGTTTGTTACTTGGCTGTGACTGGCTTCCAGAGCAACTCCTGAGCAGGAGAAGATGACACAGTTCCTGCAGTTTCCTACACCGAAAGTCAAATTTTTAATTTTCATCACTGAACTTCCACTTTTATTCAAGATATTAAATAGATTTGATATTTTTGTCTATACATTTCTTTCTGACTTTGAGGAAAACACACTAAAAAATTTAATGAATTCTCTTCTTGCCCAGAAGTAGAAAACCAATAACAGTACATCATACATTTAAAGAGCATTTCATTAAAGATAACATCAGAATATACTGCTAGTTATAGATAATTTAATTGTTATGTATTAAAAATAAGAAATATTTCTAACATAATTTTCAAGCTTTCGTATTCTTGAAATTTATTATGTCAATCATCAGCTGCTATGACATCACAAGATGAATTCAAAGCAATGATTACTTTAGTATTTAAAATGCTTGGAGCGTACCAATTATTCAGGCTGCTAAGTGAAAGTAAAATTGTCAGCTTAGCTATATATAATCCCATAATGTTTAAAGGTTCATGAATTACACATGGACCAGATAGAAAGAAACTAGAGTCTGACTAAAAGACATTTTCTGTGCAAAATATGCTGAAACCATATCTTTTAATATATTCTAGTGATTAACCAAAATTATTTAAAACATTTGATTATTTAAGGCCCTGTATTTGAATTTACTTTCAGTGTAAAGCTTTCCTACATTCATTGTGATATGTAAGTAAACAGCATGTGTCTAATGCTTTACAAATATTCATCTGTAAAATGTAAGGATCCAGATCTATTTGCTATTTGAACCAAGCTGAGAAATGCAGGCACCAAGAACATGTGAATGAGCCCCAAGATTTTATTCATTTGGTTTTAAATCCTATGTCATGGTGTTCTCCCCGAATAGATTAGCTGAATGCTGAAGTACTTCAGAACTAAGGATAAGTTTCCATTTCTGGTTCCAGATAATGGAGGTAGAAGAAAACAGCCTTGAGAGGACACTCTTAGTCCAGTAGACCACTGTCCTGGTTTCGGCTGGAATAGAGTTAATTTTCTTCCTAGCAGCAGGCATAGTGCTGTGTTCTGGATTTAGGATGAGAATAATGTTGATAACATGCTGATGTTTTTAGTTGTTGCTGAGTACTGCTTATGCTAGTCAAGGACTTTTCAGCTTCCCAGGCTCTGCCAGGTGCACAAGAAGCTGGGAGGGAGCACAGCCAGAAGAGTTGATCCAAACTGCCCAAAGGGCTATTCCATACCATATGACGTCATGCTCAGTATATAAACTGGGGGGGTTGGCCGGGGAGCAGCGATCGCTGCTCGGGAACTGGCTGGGTATCGGTCGGCGGGTGGTGAGCAATTGCATTGTGCATCACTTCCTTTGTATATTATTATTATTATTATCATTACTCTTACTTTATTTCAATTCTTAAACTGTTCTTATCTCAACCCAGGAGTGTTTCTCACTCTTACTCCTCCGATTCTCTCCCCCATCCCATTAGGGCAGGGGGAGTGAGCGAGCGGCTGCGTGGTGCTTAGTTGCTGGCTGGGGTTAAACCACGACAACCACTATAGAAAACTATTGCCAGAGGCTAATGAAGAACTAGAGGGCCAAGTGGTACATCCTATTTCTTGTTCAAAGCATCTTTATAAAATAATCAAGAGGCAGGATTGTTTCTTTGGGGGTTCCTCTGTGTTACCAATGCCAGTTATAACTATAATTAAGCTTGTACTTATGGTGACAGGAATAAAAAACATTCAGTATTTACCCATCTTTTTAACTAATTCAGAAAATGTTCAATATCAATTTTCACATTCCTTATAGTTCATATACATCTTAAAAAATGAAGAATGTCCTGTCCCTTGCAGAGGTTTGAAAATCCTTTCCTTTCCTCTTCATGCCTGTCTTTCTAACGCTTTCTGTTGGACGTCATCGATTAGCTGTGTTATTTGGCACTAAGCACCTCACATAGGGCACTGTCAACCCAAACCAATGAGCAAACAGATAAGACCTCTGTTTTGCAGCTTTGCAACACCTCTGGAGAGCTTTACTGAAGCAGCACAACTCAAAGTGGATGCAAGAATCTCTCTCTCTCTCTGGATATAAACAATAGGGTCTAACTCAATTACAGACAAAGCAAACCATGCATCAGACTTATCAGATAGGCAAACTTTAAAATATGAAGATTTTCTTTAGTTTCTCTTCAGATATATGGATATTATGGTGACAGATCTGGTTGAGCCTATAAATCTTTAATGGGTATAATGCATTTGTGAACTGTTTATATTTATATTTCAATAGTTCAGAATAGGTGCTCCATTATAGAAGGACCACACTGTCTTTGATTATGAAGGATTAATAACCTGCCTTTGAGATTTTATCTGGTTAGAGCAAGTTGTGTTTGGTCTCAGAATTAATTTCTTATTTCTCTTCAAAAATACTTCACTGGTGAAATGCTGCAGAGGCAAGTCACTGATTGTTAAAGGCTTTGGTTTGAAAAATTCTGATATGTAAGCAACTGCAATCACATCCTTTCACTGATGATGCACAAAATATTGCAACCCACCTGGTTTTCAAGTCTTTCAGAACCTGAGGAAAATTGAAAACTGCGGTAGGAGTCATGTATTGAGTGTGAGCAGAAGCCAAGAAATATTATTGAACTGTGTGGGCTTCCAAGTGTCTTTAAAATAAGAAGGACTGATGTTGTGTTTAGACTTATAATGCAAATAATAAAGAATACATGTAGTGTTTCCTGGGTGAATATTTACAGTTTTCAGGTGAAAGGGGATCACTGTTCAGGAGATTTCATTGACTGGCAAGGTGTCATCCTCTAATTCATATTATTGAGGCTATCAGTGACAATTTTGGAATACTCTCTGATGGTTTCCAAGTCCAGCTCTATTTCTTCAGGCATATTCTGAATCTTCTTTGGAGACAGAACAGGAGGGTATGAGGAGAAGAGTCTTTTCTCAGGTTATTAGTCACACTCAGCTCATTATCTTCTCTGGTTCAAAGTCAGAAATCAGTGTGACTTTTTGTAAGCTAAGATCCTATTATAAAGATTTGACTATATAAAAGAATAAACTTTTGTTCTTCAGATCTCTCTGCTGTTGATAATCACAATTGAAATGTGATTCATCTATTCAGAATGATTATGCTTAATGATTTGCTTGAAATAACTTTCAAAGATCTTATGAAAAATTAAAATCTCAGTTAAATTCTCTAGGCATTGATTCTTGCTTACAATGATTTATACTGTATTAATCTATTATAAAAGTGTGTGCTATTCATTCAAATTGTGAACTAGAGTCTCCACTGAGTATTACTCTTTAAAATTAGTTGTTAAGGACTGGCACGTGAGACAGAGACACATTATTTTCAGTAAGTGTTATTACCATTAGGTGATGCTATTAGGTGATGATGAAATAAAGACTTAACTATGATGCCAGCATAACTATAATGTATACCAGGAAGACAGGTTTAGCTACATCAGAAAGTGTAGAATCGTATAAATGCAAATGCACAGCTTAAAAATGGACCATATTTGAAAGCGTAGCTATGTTTAAACATGCAAATATCAAGGACTGTACAGAGCAGGCCAATATATTAATCAGTAAGTAGATAAGAAATTTGATGATTAAACATTAGAAGTATTGATACAAACATTTGTGCATAAAGGAACCCTGAGGAGAAATGGTCAAAAACATCAGTATACAAGGACATTAAATCATTTATAAGTTTGCAATGTAATATGATAAGAAGAACCAGAAAAAAGGGCAAATTTCAATTTTTTGGTGTAGAACTGGATCCAAACTTTTCAGAAGATAGGTGAGGTTTTTTCCCTCCATATACCAATGACAGTGCAGTGTTGTACTGTAAATGCCATGGAAGGAGATAATAGTACTAGGCAATTCTGATCCAAAAGCCCATGAAGGCCAAGGGAAAGATCTTACAGCTGACTTCTTTGCACTTTTACTGCAGATGTTGCAATCTGATCTGATTATGGTGGCCTGATATAAATCATTGCAATTATGCAATTTTGTTAAAGTATGCACTCAGTCAACTCAACAATTTCCATCACCGTTGCATGATATGTTACTAGGAAATATTGAAAAAGTAGAGAAAGATAAAAAACCATGATGCTGAAGATGTCTTCTGAGATTATGTAATAGTTAATATTATTATTATTGACTAGCAAAGAGTGAGGATGAACTATAAGTAAACTGCAAATATGAAAACTTTATGAAAAAAGTTTGAAATGCATTATTTAATGGGTAAATAAAAGCAGAACTGAGATGTCTGTACTGAGGAAAGAAAACAAACTTAATTTCAGGAATACAAATGAAAATAAAACCTATGGCTATAGTTTTGTAAATGTCTGCCACCTTGAATTTGGCAACAAGTCCATGCAATAGGCAGAAATAGACCCCACACTTTATGTTACTGTTAAGTAATTTAATGTTTTTTAACCTAATTCTTTGCCCTTTGCTGCACTTCCGCTTCAATAATATGATGCTACATTCCACAATACATTTTTTTTCACCTAAAATAGAGAGAGAGGTGTCAGATAAGCTTCTAAGAGCAAGCAAGCTAGAAATATAATGACACTAAGGACTGAAAGATATGAAAACATCATGAATAGAATGGCACCTTTCTGCATTTAAGCAAAGCTGTAAAAAGTGAAACAATCTGTGTGCTGTTCTTGTGCAAATCATAATATCTGAAATTTTAAAATGCATATTTAGATTTTAGGTTCATCACCGATAGCATGATATTTTATCTGTTTTAGCGCAAGTACACAGAAGGACTGTGTTCTGATGAGGTGCATACTCAAGTCTATGGAAACAATTTTACTGTACCGTATTGTTAGCAAATTTAGTAGGTGCAATAATTATGTATTTAAAGCATATTGATGCACAAAGTTAGATTTGATACATCTTTTGCTTACAGTAGACTTGAAACATAGTTTGGTGATATATTTCTTATTCTGCAGTGATTATTAGTATCTCAAGGTATTATGATAAAACAATGTATTTTATTTTTTAAAAGATAAAGGAACAAACCAACCCAAAATATTTCTATATGCAATAGTGCTGTGTAATAGTGCCTCCTACTAGGCATAGAAAACCTTATACTTAGTACCAACACAGAAGTCGAGTTTAACTCTTCATTTAAACAGAAGGAAAAAGCACATTAAATTCTTTTCAAATTTGATGGAAGCTGAGTTAGAAACAACTTCAAGCCCTAGAGCACTTGCAGGGATGAGTAGAAGGCCACTAATTTAGAGGATTCTTTTGAATATTTTCTTTGTTTTGTTTTTAAACAAGGAATTTAAATCAGGTAAGCATTTCCCACGGCAGCTGTATGAATCTCACCAGTATTTATATTGACCTCTTAATTATTATAAAAATATGTATTTTGGTACAATTATCATTAACCTGCAATCAACAACCTTTTACATGTTTAAAGTGGTTGCAGTGCTTGTTATTATAGCCCACTTTCGTTGTTGTTCATTTAGTATGCTGTGTTTTTAACACAAATGTAATCCAATCTGCATTTTCCATTTAAAATGCATAAGGCAAAGTGCATCGTAACAGGGTGTAACTACATATTAATCAAATTAGCACAACACTTCAAAGGCCCTGGCTTTTTACTAGGCTACTGTTAGATCACAATTCATGATGGAAAGAAGCAGTGTAGTGAAAGGCTTGGCAAGGGAGCTGTTTATTTTCTTTCCAGAAAGATATGTTGTGGGTTAGTTTTCATGAAGGGAAAAAATGTGGAGGAGAAGTAACACTAAGCATTAAGATAAAGCACAATGAATGGAATTTAAAATACTACTGCAGCTTTGCTATTGACAAACATAAATATAGCAATTAGTTGATGACACAACAGATCTCAAATGACCTATTGTTTAATTATTCAAACGTCATGACCCAAACAAAGAAGAGTCAGATTATTCAATATTCACATTGTGAAACAGGAGCAGCTGGGAAGGTTCTTCCCCCATCATATGATTAACACACTACATAGCCACAAGACCCTTCAGGTAATACTTTTTCACTACTGTTTCTCAACACTTTCAAGTATACACTATCCATTTTCAGTTTATGATAATTTTAAATTATGTTTTAGAATATGAAGTGAGGCCTTGTGGCATACTGACTCCTACATGGAATAGTCATGATTTAGGAAACCCAATCTAAGATGCTTTCAGTGGAGTACAGCAAAGCATCAGGAATGCATAAGGGAACGGTGTCTGCGTTGCACTCCTTGCAATGTGAGGGCTTGCAGTAAAATGTGAAAATGTTTTTTCTGCTTGGATGTATACTCTAACATCATTAGAGTTTCAGATGAAATTAAAATGGTTTATGCTAAACTTCTGAATTACCTTTTAAATTTATTGATTTGTATTTGTCTCATTAACCCATTTCCATTTTCTTAGTTTATTTTTTTAGGCTGCAGGGTAATTTGGAAATCAGTCTGAAAGTCAATGGTGAAACTCCCATTGACTGTCTGCAACAGGACTGAATTAATGTATTCATCCAAGTCTTCCCTAAGGCAGCAATAACTTCCTTGTCTTCCAGTTTCTGCCATCCACTCTTTTGCTACTTATTTGTTTATTTATGCAAACTTTTATGCATGCAAGCTATTAATATTGTTTTCTAAATCAGTATGTAGTCATTGCACCCACTACTCTTTTCTGTTTATTCCCAGTAGAAGAAGGAAATAGTACTCAGTCCTCTAGTTTATGTTTTGTGAAACATATGAAAGATCTTTATATCTCTGTTTTCATTACTGAAACGCATTAGTAAAAGCAAAGTTTGTATGAGCACCTTTTTTGAGAAGCTGAAAACAACTGAAATTTATCCTATGGAAGTCTGCTTCGACATACTTGATTTCACATGCACATAGGCTCTTGCTAGAGAAAATCATTGAGGAAATGTTATCTTAAGTTATGATGAATGCTTCAAAAAGGAAGATTGAAGGTGACAGGCTAAATATTTAGGAACCTTTCAATTATGAAAGCAAGCAGTCAGTGAAAATTCAGAAATTGTTCAGAGATTAAAAATATTAAAAATAGAATCTACCTCTAAAAGTACATGCATCCTTTTATGTGATATCTATATTATAGACATAGTACATATATAAGAATTTTATATGAATAATAATGTAAATCTGTATTAGTTGTCATATAGGGGATCTGGGCATTAGATAACACAGATTTCAAATGGTACTGGAACCATCTGTTGCTTAAAAGCTAATTCAAAACATGTTTTGAGGTATTTAAATATGTCTTCTAGCTTAGTATTTAAATATGTCTTTTGCCCTCTGTTAAAAAAATGGGACTGAACTGGAACCCTAAAGCAACTAGATTAATATTCCTTAAAGTTCAATGGTTTAATGTGATATTTTTAACAATTGTAGCTTCAGGATTTTTTTGGTTAGTTTATTTCTATTTCCTGTTTTGGAGAAGCTAGATTACTGACTAAAATCCCATACGTATTGACACAGATAAATACAGTTGCATTAAAAATAGCTGTTATTACTGCTTGCAATCTGAGAAGTGCACACGCACATACAAAAAAGAAATTTCCTTTGCTTGTAAAAATCTCAACAATTTAAGTCAAATCATACTATGAGATTCTATTGCACCTGAATAACTGGTATCTAATAATAACTGGATACACAGTTATTACAGTATTCACATTTAGTTCTGACTCTGCCATGTGCTGGATCAGACATATTTTCTTCTGAAAATTTCCAGCTAGCTTTCAGTTTAAGTTTTAATTTAAACTTACAGGTTAAGGTGGCTGTTTTTTTTTTTTATCATGTCCATCACAATGGGTTCATAGAAACTGCCTTTATAACATTTAATGGTATCATGTTGTCATTGTGAATGACCAGGATGAAATATGGGGCTAAATTATGACCTTAATTGTGCAAAACTCTCACAGAAATGTCTGAATAAGAATTGGCCAATTAAACAAAGAGAAATTTGAGATGGGAAGACCTATAATATCATTTAGCTATCTCTTTGTATCATTCTCCATGGTATAATCTTCCAATGTTCCTTCAAGATCAGTTTTAAATTATTCAAATCATTCCATCACATCACTAGAAAGAGTTTTTTCATATCTGTCAGACCTTGTATCTTGAGAATATCTCTTTGTTTTAATTATATGTTTTCTCAATTTTATCCTTTTACTTCTAGGCTGAATTTTAACTTAATATATCTGTTATCAAAACAGGGAGAGGATAATTTTTTTTTTCTGTTACAAACTGTACATATAATTCAAACACAGAAGGCTAAGTAATAATGACTTGCAGGACACTTTGGAGATATGTGTTCAGTATGGCAGCCCTGTGAGGAAGAAAAAGCAATTAAGAATATCTGGTTTCCTCCTAAAAATTTAGGTACTAAAAATCCAGTGAACTTTCAGAGAAATAAACTGTTTATGGGAAGGCAAATGCAGTACTGTGAAATTTCTCCTAGAGGGAAATCCAGTGACAGTTTCTGTAATGGGGACATGTGGTGGTACATCTTCCCCCTGCCCCTGTTTTTTTTTTTTCTCTCTGTCCTGTTTTTCCCCTTTACTTCGTCTGCTTTACAATCTCAGGAATTTGCAGGCCACAGCTTTTGCGTAGAGAGTTGGTCAGTTAAGCGCTCCTTAATTGTACCAGAAACTCCTACATGGCTGGAGCAGAGAGCGGCTCTGTTCTTATCAACATTCATATTATGGCTAACGAGGGGAACGAGAACAAACAGCTACCCCGGACAGCCTTGAAACAGGGTGGTATCATCGCTGCTGGAATTCTAAAAACAAGCCGACCCGAATTGTGGCTCGGATGGAAATTTACTGATGATTAAAGTCAATCATCTCACAATCCTATAAACGGCAGTCCCAGGTGAGGCCCTTTGAGCTCTCCCGGACCGCCACGGGCCATACCAGCATCTCCCTCCGATCAAAGCGTCGCTCGGAGTCAGCGAAACTTAGCAGATATCCGAAAGTCTGCTGCCACCAGAACTCCATTGCCGGAGATCGAGAACGGAGCCTGGGCTGCTGATATTCTTCACTCCTCGAGACTCTACTCTCGCCCGTTGAGAAATGCCAAGGCATTAGACGTGAGTATTTCACTAAACTCGAGGGGAATTTTTAACAGGTATACTATTTTCATATATGCATTTATAGTTGTAAGTGTGCATGCATGAATCAATTTAAGTAGTTTGTAGATGTATGATTTAATTTTAAAAGGAGTTTTATATTGCTGTACTATTCTTATAGCATTACTCTTATAAACCGTTGACCAAGTCTGAGACTAGGAGTGGGCCCAGCCGCACCTAGGCTCCTCTCTGAGAAGGAGTTTAGAAAGCAAGGGGGTCTAGTCTGAACCTTGTGACTCAACGGGAGGGTCCCCTTTCGCCACCCCCCTTTTACCTTTATTCCATATATACGCAATGCTTTTATGAATCATCTTAACTTGTTGTGATTTAATTCTCTTTTATGTGCTTCTGTGTAGTAATAGAGTGAACCTTGCCATCTTCGAATCTGTAACTAAGTCACTGTTTAATTAATTTGTCTAATCGCTTTATTAATCATTGATGATTGAGTGCTATTAAAAATACTATAATCAAATTCTGCAATTCGCTATAAGTAAATTCTAACTTTTACTAAATCAAACTGTGTAAAGTCACTCATTCATAGTGAATCGACATAATCGGCAGGATTCACAAACCTGAATTTGTGACAATTTGGCGTAGTCGGCAGGATGGCAAGCAGTGTCACTGATTACTTAAAGGTGCATGGGATAAGTCCAAGCCCTAAATTCTCAGACGAATGGGCTCTTGATAACTGGGATAATTGGGAAGAAGTGGAAAAACAGCTAAAGGTGGCCAGAGGGAATATTAAAAATGGTAAAGGAAAATGAATTATCTGTAAAATGTTAGGCACTTGCCTAGAAGCTGCATGCAAAGACAAAAAAGGATTTAAGAGAAGGGAGCAGGATTTAAAGGAAGAAATAGCAGGCAGGAAGGCAGCTGAATTAATACTGTCGCTACAAATTGAACAATTACAGAAACAGCTGCAGAAAGAAAAGGAGGAAAAACAAAAATTGGCAGAAAGGGTCGAGATGATGCTCGTGCAAGCCCCCGACTCCCTCGATATTGCACAAATTAAAAAAATTAATTGTATCTCCTGAAGAATTGGATGGAAACATCTGGGGTGACCTTGACCATAACGATACGGGGAAAGATGATTCCTTACCTCCTCCAAATACCCCTACGTATGTAGCTAGGCCTATTATTAAAACAGAAGAAACTACTGGGCCTCGGGGTGGAGTAGGAAATCGTACCCGAAAAATAACCCCATTTGATCCAATCCAGATGGCTAATTTACAAGAATGCTATGGCCGTAGGGCAGGCGAAACTGAAACTGAATATTTATGGAGGGTATGTTTAACTGGAGGGGACAGAATTTTACTAAACGGTGATGAAGCCGGTGTATATTGGGGCCCTGGTGTCTTCCTAAATGCTGGCCCCATGCCTCCGAATGATCCCCATTCGATAACTAGTAGAGTGGCATACTGGGCTGGTGGTATTGATGCACGGGAAAGAGGAGAGCCTCTGGTAATACCCATTAAGTCCCTAAACGAACTCTCCACAGTGATTACAAAAGCTGCCTGTATCCAGGCCATGTATGATCGTGGCGTTCTTGACAGTCCTACATCAGCAGTAGTGAATCATGAGATACTAAAGCCCCTAATAAAGGGAGCCCCTGCTATGCTTAAATCCTACCTTATCGCAAAGCAAGATGAAATAAGGGGGAATGCAGAATTCAGTGCCTTATTAGACATGAGGGAGGTGGCTGACGGACAAGAAGGGGCCTTAATGCGCAGAGATCTCCCCACCTGGGCAGTACTAATGCATGATATTGTAAAACATGGGCGAGAGGTAGGATGGATACCTACTGAAAAGGAAAACTCTGATCATAACCTCAGACGGATTGAACAGACTTTTTACACACCCCCAAATAGTTTCTTGGGGTTGAAACCCACCAATTATCGACCTAAAACCCAGAGATGGAGAGAACTATATAACCAAGCATTGACATTAGGCATCCCGAGAACTGTGATTCAGAGACAACCGGCCAGCGTTATCCAAGATCTAATTCATGTTGTCCAAAGACACAGCAAGGGGGAGATTATGCCCAACACTCAGTTACCACCACCCATTATGGAGGAGGATGAAAACCCTTTCCTCTCCCAAAATCCAGAAGCAAAAAACGAGTAGTGCCCGGGCGACAATTGGGTCCGTCTGTCCGGCAAGTAAATTCCTATCAGTGGATAGATAATAATGGCCCATATATCTTAATTCCAGTTGGTCCTCGACGACAGTTAATAAAATTCTTAATAGATACAGGAGCACAAATTTCAATATTAACTCAACATGATGCCGAGAAGCTGGGTATACGACCCGGACGGCAAAGGGTTAAGATAACAGGAGTAACCGGAGCAAGTGCTGTTTGTCAAACTGCAAAGGTTAATTTATGGCTCCCAGGCGAGAAACGAGAAACGCATGTTATCTACACACTTTGCAGTAAAAGATCACAATGAAAATATTTTAGGCTTTGATATTTTGAACGGCCGAATCTGGTGCCTTCCGGACGGCAGTATATGGTCTTTTGGTTCAAATATTAATCGTAACCCTAATAAAAATCGGGAAGCTACAGTGCATTTGCTCCGTGCAGCCCCTATCCTTCCTGATTCAAAAATTACTAATGTACCACAATATCCGATTTCTGCTACCACACGAGACGGAATTTCTAAAGTTATAAATGACTTAGAAAACCGACAGATTATCTCCAGAACCCACTCCCCATATAATTCACCAGTCTGGCCAGTACGAAAACCAGACGGGAGATGGCGTCTGACAATTGATTATAGGCGTTTGAATGCCAATACGGCTCCACTAACATCCGCAGTCCCTAATATTGCCACCTTAACAGCTACATTACAGGCAGCTGCACACCCATGGATGGCAGCACTAGATGTAAAAGATATGTTCTTCATGGTTCCCTTACAGGAAGAAGATAAAGAGAAATTTGCCTTTACTTGGGAAGGCATACAATATACCTTTAACAGACTCCCTCAGGGGTACAAACACTCACCTACAATTGCTCATGCTGCACTTGCTGAACTGTTGCGAACAGTCACACTTCCTCAAGACGTGAAACTATACCAGTATATAGATGATATTCTAATTGGGGGGAATTCCCCTGAGGAGGTAGGAAAAGCAGCAGCTGCAGTATGGCAAGCATTACGTAAAGCAGAGGTTGAGATCCCACCTGAGAAATGTCAGAAACCAAGCAGAGAGGTAAAGTTTTTAGGCACCTGGTGGATTGCAGGCAGTGCCACAATCCCACCAGACACTCTAAATAAAATAGAGCAATCACAGGTACCCCAATCTAGGAAAGAATTACAGCAACTCATGGGTACTTTAGGATACTGGAGGAAACATGTACCTGGATTTTCTATTATTGCTCGCCCACTCTATTCACTCTTACGAAAAGGAAAACCATGGAACTGGAATCTGGAACATGAAGAGGCAGTTAAAACTCTAATACAGGAATTAAAAACATACCAGTCACTGGGACCTGTACACCCCTATGACCCTATTATAGCAGAATGGGGCTTTGCTGAGCATGGTACTTATTGTAATCTATTCCAAACTGGCCCAGACGGACCAAAAAGACCTTTATTATTCAGCTCAACCGCATTTAAGGAAACAGAACAGAGATATTCCGAGTGGAAGAAAGGGCTTTTATCCTTAGTCCGAGCAGTAAAACAAGCTGAAAAAATACACCAAAACCAATCTATACAAACAAGAGGCCCATTTAATTTATTAGGAGCAATTCTAAAGGGAACTGGCCGCCCCCGAAGGAGTAGCACAAAAACCTACAGTCAGGAAGTGGTATGCCTACTTGACGGGAATTGCAGAGGAAATGGAATTAACTGAAGGACATACTAAGATTTCCAAACTACAAATGCCAATAAACGCAGACCCATTGGCATTGCAACAACCTTTTAAGCCCTCACCAATTTCAGATGCATCTCCGCTCACCGAGGAGACACCAACAGAAAACATTTGGTTTACTGATGCCTCAGCAAAAAGAATAAATGATAAATGGCAGTATAGGGCTGTTGCATTAGAAATCACCACAGGCAAACAAGTAATAGAAGAAGGTGAAGGTAGTGCACAAGTAGGGGAATTAAGGGCATTTGTATTAGCAGCGCAAAATGGAGCAAAGGTGATATATGTAGATTCTTATGCTGTGTGGGCTGGTGCCACCCAGTGGCTCTGTCAGTGGGAATCCCTAAACTGGGAGGTAAACAGATCTCCGGTTTGGAGAACCCAGGACTGGCAATTATTATTAGATATAGCCAGAAAATCTCCATTTAAAATGGGATTGGTAAAGGCCCACACTAAAAATAAAAACCCAGCTACAAATTGAAACAAAAGGGTAGATGAATTGGCAAAGATTAGAGAGACAGAAATAGAAAGCTCTTCAAATTCTGAATGGTACCGACTAGGAGAATGGCTACATCAAAAATTAAGCCACACAGGCGCAGAGGCACTTTACTTTGCTGCACAAAGCAAAGGCTGGCCTCTAGACAGGAAAACCTGCAAAGCCATCCTTACGGAATGCCCCCAATGTAAATTAAAACTATGTGCAGATCACCCCGCCAAAGCTCCCCCCTTACATATCAAACAAGGAAAACCTTTATGGTCTACCTGGCAGATTGATTATATTGGACCACTTAAACCTTCTGCAGGATATCGTTATATTCTCACAGGAGTAGAAGTAGTCTCCGGCTTGCTCATGGCAACTAAGTGTTTAACAGCTGATGGAAGGAACACAATACAGGGATTATCATCTTGGTTCCCAAGTCTACCTACTCCTGACACTATCCAAAGTGATAATGCCTTACACTTTTCATGTAAGGAAGTACAGGAATGGGCAAAGCAGGAAGGAATTCAATGGGTATTTCACACCCCATATTACCCCCAATCAAATGGCATAGTAGAAAGAATTATCATAGAATCATAGAATGCTTTGGGTTGGAAGGGACCTTGAGAGATCATCGAGCCCAACCCCCCTGCAATTAATGGCTTATTGAAAAAAAGCCTTGAACCTCGCAAGGCACGGTGGGATACTCGACTCTGTAAAACAATTCACCAATTAAATAACCGATATGGACCCACCGGAAGCCCAGTGAGTCGAGCATTCTTTGCTAAGACTAAACCTAATATTCCCTCTACTGATGAAAGAAAATCCTCAATAACATTTCAACCCGGTCAACCACTTATGGTTAATTTACCACAAATTGGAAATGTACCTATGACTCTGATTAAACCTCGGGGTACACTGGCCTGGGAAGCTATTGATAACAATGGTACAAAATACAGAATTACTACTAGGTGGATTTATCCAGTATCATAAAGGGGTAACCTGTTTGGACTCTCCCCACCGAAACAGTTTTCTGCTCTTTCCTCTTTCTCTTGCAGTTTCCCTTCCCGGGATGGCGAACCGAAATGCCATATTCAAGTTGCTACTCCAAACCCTGGCAACGTCACTCCTCTCCGCCTGTGGTCAGGGCACAACAGAGTGGCCATGGTCTCGAGCTCACGTTAAGTATACCGGAAGTATGGGTATACACTCCGATACGGGGAATTTGAACCTTTCCATTGTGGTAATACATGGAACCAAGGTATACTTAGAAAATTAATGGAGCTGGGAGGAAGACAACGCTGTCAGTAAAATTCCTCGACTGCGGGGGATGAAAGGGGAAGAAATCAAAATAGGATGCCGGGTGATCAATGGGTCTGCCCATGAAAAGGCATCTCAGATCTCTGTGTCCCACACTACATCAAACCCAACAGGGAAGGATGTAAAACTTTGTGCCCCTGAAACCCTGGACTGTTGGTACAATTTTACTCTAACACAGTCTGTTCTTGTAGTCTGCCTGTGGGCTCACTACAACATAGGGCTATCCTTCAGATTCAAAATAGACATTACTGAACCTGGTACAATAACACGTGCCCCTATTGTGACTAACAGAAAATCACTACCTCCACAAATTTCTGGAATTGGACCGTATGTGATCAAAAATACTGGACAACAACGAATATTATTTAACCCATTATGGTCCCTTAAACAGGTGGAACTCCTCATGCAGACCAATATCTCTACAATTAAGCCCACCTGCTCACCATTCTTGCATGCGTCCTATACAGGATGGTTAACGTGGTTACATAAACAAACCCTCACATCCCCAAAGCAAATAAAGAGAGATGTCACAAGTATTATAGGGGCAGGATTGGGAGTCTTGAATAATATAGATGCTGAAATTCTCATGAATAAATTAAGCACAACAGCAAATGATTTGAGCAAATTAGAACACCCCTTGCGGTCTTCTCTGTCCACATTAGGCACTAATCAATGGCTCGTAGCTGGCATATTGTCTGAGTGGGAAAGAATTAATGAAAAGGACCACCAGCTAATCATGAATGCACTAGGCACAGCTCAAACCAATCTTTCCCTCGCTCTTAGTTGTATTCAGGCCCAATGGTGGATACAATCTACTGTAACAACAATTATAAGAGAAGGTGAGGAGGGAACCTTACCTACAGAGATTCGAAAGATAATCTGGGATAATGCAACCCAGTTTGAACGAGACTTCCAATCCTGGTGGCATCTAATCAATTTTACCTACAACCCCACTGACAATAAAACCACAGCTTTCGTACTGACAATACGCAATGCTTCGGTATACACCATCTACCCAATCATTGCGCTGGGATTAAACTACAACGGAGCCGTACTTTACCCCTTAAAACATAGAGTATGGGCCCGACAAACTGAAAATAAGTGGCAAACTATTGATGTCGATGCATATATTGTGCGAGAGCAACAGGGGTTTATCTGTGAAAGTAATACTATTAAAGCCCAAGACATTTGTCTCGACACCGAACAGAGTGTCTGTCATTTTGAAATACATCCCAATCAGGCCCCTGAAACTGTACTTATATACACTGGACAGGGATGCATTTGTATGAGAACCCTCTGTGACTCCGTATCTGTAGATGACATCACTATAGATATATATAATCACTCAAACACTTGTATCTGTAATTTTATCCACATCACAGGATGTGACTTTAACTATTCAGCTCCTGCTTTAACCCATCAATTGCTACGATCTAACTATATGCTGTATCAAAACTTATCACCTACCCCCATCGGAATGAATCTCACACTAGTGAAAAAACTGTTGCAGCACAGTGACCTGGATCGACTACTAAAAAGAATTCAAATTCATGGACAAAAGACTCTGATTACTATCCATCATGACAGAGAGGATACATCGCATCCTAGAACAGGTCAGAAAAGACCGGGAACATCACTGGTGGGATACCCTATTCGGATGGTCACCAACAGCAACAGGGATTCTGAATCAACTATTACACCCTACTATAATTTTGCTTATTTTTACCGTATTATGTTTGCTATTGAATGTAGTCTTATATGTTAAAGTGTGGAAAATAGATAGACAACTAACATTGTTACCAACACCTCCTCGCATATATGAAACTGTTTAATCAAATTTAATAATTTAATAGACCAACCAAAAATTTCCCTCAAAATTCATAATTGGAACATGGCATTGATCTGTTTATAGGCACAGAGGCAAGAGGCGACCACACCGCCACTCTGTGGGTGAGATGGATTGACTTTAGCCACGGGGTGGATTGTGGTGGTACATCTTCCCCCTGCCCCTGTTTTTTTTTTCTCTGTCTGTCCTGTTTTTCCCCTTTACTTCGTCTGCTTTACAATCTCAGGAATTTGCAGGCCACAGCTTTTGCGTAGAGAGTTGGTCAGTTAAGCGCTCCTTAATTGTACCAGAAACTCCTACATGGCTGGAGCAGAGAGCGGCTCTGTTCTTATCAACATTCATATTATGGCTAACGAGGGGAACGAGAACAAACAGCTACCCCGGACAGCCTTGAAACAGGGTGGTATCATCGCTGCTGGAATTCTAAAAACAAGCCGACCCGAATTGTGGCTCAGATGGAAATTTACTGATGATTAAAGTCAATCATCTCACAATCCTATAAACGGCAGTCCCAGGTGAGGCCCTTTGAGCTCTCCCGGACCGCCACGGGCCATACCAGCATCTCCCTCCGATCAAAGCGTCGCTCGGAGTCAGCGAAACTTAGCAGATATCCGAAAGTCTGCTGCCACCAGAACTCCATTGCCGGAGATCGAGAACGGAGCCTGGGCTGCTGATATTCTTCACTCCTCGAGACTCTACTCTCGCCCGTTGAGAAATGCCAAGGCATTAGACGTGAGTATTTCACTAAACTCGAGGGGAATTTTTAACAGGTATACTATTTTCATATATGCATTTATAGTTGTAAGTGTGCATGCATGAATCAATTTAAGTAGTTTGTAGATGTATGATTTAATTTTAAAAGGAGTTTTATATTGCTGTACTATTCTTATAGCATTACTCTTATAAACCGTTGACCAAGTCTGAGACTAGGAGTGGGCCCAGCCGCACCTAGGCTCCTCTCTGAGAAGGAGTTTAGAAAGCAAGGGGGTCTAGTCTGAACCTTGTGACTCAACGGGAGGGTCCCCTTTCGCCACCCCCCTTTTATCTTTATTCCATATATACGCAATGCTTTTATGAATCATCTTAACTTGTTGTGATTTAATTCTCTTTTATGTGCTTCTGTGTAGTAATAGAGTGAACCTTGCCATCTTCGAATCTGTAACTAAGTCACTGTTTAATTAATTTGTCTAATCACTTTATTAATCATTGATGATTGAGTGCTATTAAAAATACTATAATCAAATTCTGCAATTCGCTATAAGTAAATTCTAACTTTTACTAAATCAAACTGTGTAAAGTCACTCATTCATAGTGAATCGACATAATCGGCAGGATTCACAAACCTGAATTCGTGACAGGACAGAGGAATTATACTTCTGTGCTTTTCTCAATGAGAAGGAGACTATCCAGTCACTGCTTCAAGAAAAGGTGAAATTGTGGTGCATGATTATAAAAAAGCTTTGGTGAAGAGCACATTTCATACTTTGTCTAGGGCATCAGATTGCCTGAACTGGGCTCTTTTGGAGCACTGAAGTTCCCCCTATACCACCACAACAAGGAGAGAGAACATGAAGTTACTGAACTGCTCTAGATATGAGGGAGCTCTAGATGTGAGGGTGCAGAAGTATCTCAAAGATAACTCCTGTACTAGTAGGGAAAGAATACTGTTTTTAAAAGTATTTGTCTCTCATATCAGACTTAGGCAGCGCAGGTCAGAAGACTGTAAGTAGAGCACCTCAAGGAGAATTATATTGTTTTAATGGAAGGTAGAAACATTTTTTTTTTAATTAATTAAAAAAGAGAGGGAGAATTGTACTGGTAATGAACAGAGTGCTTTTTAGAGGAAAGACCATCTGGTGATGAAAAGGATGGTATTGTATTTTACTTATGTAGCTCTCCTTTGGAAATATGACCACAGGAACTCTTCCAAAAACAAGATGACGATGATGTGGTGAGAGTTCAGGTGTCTCTCTGAGAAAAGCTCTCATGTCTAGGAGGAGTCTTCTTTAGATACTTCTGATAAAATGAATCTTTCAAACTCTTGAAATTCATTCATCTTGAATCAGATACTCCATTTTGTCAAGGATTTTATAGGAATTTTAAACAATATTTAAGACTGAAACACAATTTTGGTTTTATATCTATTTTCAGTTCCCTCTTAATTCATTTCATTCCTCTCTGAAATAAAGTAATCCTGGGTTAAATTCTTCAACCTTTGTTTATGCATAGAAAGAAACTATCCCATGTTTCAGAAAGATTTTTATTTATCATTCATTTCCTCATCGGCTAAAAGCAAGCAACCTCATCCCACCCCAGAGGTGATTTTCAAAAGCATGAATAGCTAACTCCATAACTTGGATGGGGTCTTAGATAGAAATGTATTTGGTTTACATATTCTGTTCAGAGTTCTGTTCAAAAATAGCTCAAAAAATTATTTCATGAATAAGAGTAGAACTTTCAGGATTTTTCTTTATCATTACTTAGGATATGGGATACATATAGCGGAAATTGCACTATTCATTTTTACACTACAAACCACTCAAGTTCAAGTATTAGAGATAAGAATAAACAAACTAATTTAAAATAAAATCCCATGTGTCACTGAAAAGTTTTTGTTACCCTAGACTTGAAACAACTATATTTCAAATATAATACAAACAATATTCTTTTTCAATTCTTCTTCAATCTTTAGATTTGTGGATCTCCATAAAATCAAGACAAATCTAATGTTTATATTTCTAAACGCATGAAAGGGGTTGCAGTCCAACTATATTTTTTAATATTTACTATTATTAAGGATATTTTCTCAAGGTATAAGCTGAAAAGGATACAGTCATGATTCAGTTCCAAAATTAATGTACATTTCTCTGTCAATATTTCAACACTTCAATCATGCTGTTATGCTAAACTTTTAAAAGATTTAATCTAAAGCTGTAACTTTATCACATTCTGTTGTTAACACACTTAATTGTTACTTCTTCTTTAGTCAGCTATCCAGAATGTGAGATTTTCAATATGTGCTTGCATAAAAGTGTGCTAACATCTCCTCACCCTAAAAATGTCAAAATGGTACTTGTTTTATTAAATGTAAAGCTTTTCCCAAGGGAATCATCTGTCCTTTTGACATGTCCTTCTGTTTCTGTGTATGGTATGAAAGTACTACAAGGATCCATTAAAACAGAGCATGCAGTTTTTTAGAGTTTGGTGAATACAGAGATAGAAAACCTCCTATTATACCCAGTTTGACATTTCGAGGTTTACCAAGTAGCAAATGTTCCTATCTGTTTTGTGATAGCTGAAAAGCAAATTCTGATTTACTTGGTCTGAATCTGAACTTTTAGTTATAAAATAATCAGAAGATAAAATGCAGTCATGTACTGAAGCCTTTGTTCAACAAAACGAAAAAGGCTTTGTTAAAGAACTATTTCCCAAATATCTTTTGTTAAAACAAAGCAGCATTTCAGTGAAGAAACTTTTCCTTTTCAAACTTTAGTAGCACTTTTTGCACCACAATTTACTATTTTAAAAATTTTATCACCCAAAATGTCAGTTTATGTCAAATGATGCTAGGGCATCCAATCATTACAAAGTTTTGCTTTTAGCCCTATCTGTATCTAATGTTTATCTTTTGGTATCTCTCTGTTGGCTTCTTATCTTCCAACCAACACATGCTGCCATCCATATGTAGTAGCTCATTGGTGGCCCTGAAGATTTACTAAATGTGGTTGCTGTTCTTCACTTTGTCATTCTCCCTTGGGCTGTGATATGTCAGGTACCTGAGACCCATCTAAACAATTTGCTATTCATGGCTGGGGGGTGGCTTTGAAAAAAATTCCCTGTACACTTTCTTCCTCTTTTTCCACAGTGTATAATGAGGTGTTAGCTATCTTTTACTTGCATTCAGTCCTGCTAGAGCAGGATAGTACTGGTAATATAACTTGAAGCCTTACTTGTGAGATTTCAAACCCAATTCCCAAAGCTTAGATAATGTCTGGTGTCCATCCAAAATGAGATGAATCTCCTGAACTTTTGGATAGTTTTGTTCATTGTGAATATAAATGTGCTGTAGTCAAACAGCTAATACTCTACTTAAAGTTTACTTAACAAAAAAAGGCTTTAATTATATACAGCTGTATACCATTAATATTCTTGGACAGAACTTTCTGCATACAGGAAGATATAAAGTAAATGAACAAGACATGACCTAAGACAATACGTAACTGTTTCCTTAGTTCCAAACATGCATTTATTGATTTTTTTTTCACCATGGTCATAATAATACAAACATTTGTCAGCTGCATCCTTTAGCACTCAGCCCATGCAGAGCTATTAAAAGTTACCCTTATAGATTCCACCACAAATAAAATGTTGTAATATATACCATTACATCCCTTCTTCAGATATACAAATAAATATAATCTTCACAGAATAGTGTTAGCAGTGTTAGGATACTTCAGTTGCTATTGGTAACAATAGGGATGATAATATTTTGGGGAGGAATTATGTATTAATTGTTTTGGTGAAAAAATGGAGATGAACTTTATTTATGGCTGGGTTTCCTTAAAAGGGTTACAAGGGTTGCTCTTTTATTGTGCACGCCAGGTTTTCAAATCAATATTTATACATTTTCCCCAATGCTAATGCAACCCTATCCATTTGTTAAAATAAACAATAAAACCTGACCTATTTACGGTGCTCTATGTATGTTATACCAGCTACTCTATAAACATCACTGTAGAGAACTGACACTATGGATTCAGCAGCATAATTTATCAAATATGCTATCTGAAAACAAAAGGCCCGGTTCTATGGTCCTTTCATGTATGTAACTCCCTGAAGTGATGTAGAGGTCTGCATGAGAATGGATTACAGGACTGTATGGGATAATTGCTGTCCACAGAAACTTGGAAACTTATTGGAAACTTGAAAGTCCAGAGTCAGGTTCAAGGATCAGGACAGATTCTCTGCTAATGTCCAGAAAAAGTAGCCCTTTTGAATTGCAATTTATACCTTCTGAAGATGTAATTAATACCTGTGAGAATATATCTCAGTTCTGAATTGCTAGATTTCTTAATAGTCTTCTCATCACTCCTCAACTTTGACCCTACAGAATCACTGTCTACTGCTACTGGCTCATTCATCTTTAAATCTTTTCTTCGATCTTCTTTTCTTTTTAAAACCAAGACTGCTGACAACTGCACCAAGTGTTAGCTGAGTGAGTAGCCTTAATTTATCTTATTAGAATCTGAGCCCCAACCACCAACCTCTTTTCACCTCAGACCTTTTCCCCACATTTATTAAAAATTACTTATGTCCCTCTCAGACAATTTGCACAGAAAAGATATGTCAAGTGCATAAATGCGATGGATCCTATATTCAGTGCACCCATATCACAAATGTCACTATCTCATAATATTAAAAATTAATCTTAAATATATAATTATAAAAGTGCTTATGTTATAAGTAAGAACAAACTGTAAGTAGCTGTACTGGGAAATTCCATTTTGAAAAATGTGAGAATATGCAGGCATATAACAGTGGCATTAACTGATTCTTCTGTCATGTTTTGGTGCAAAATAAGAGCAACTGCACTGACCACAACTAAATTTAGAGTGGATTTTGATTGATATATTTGAAATGATAGACTCAAGGCTTGAAAAATTAATTCCCAGGACCAGAGGTAACTTTGGAAATATGTACATATGTGTCTCATAGGCCATGTATTTAGTATCTCCTTATCCTTAAAGGAAGTTTAAATACTTAGTTTAAAAAATTCAGATGTTGATTCTTACACCAGTAAAACATATACAAACATGTACAGTCATATTCTCTGTTGAAGTTAATGGGAGTCTCACTTCAACATGGAGTCTTGACCTATATTCTGCAGGGATTTTCTCTAAGGAAGGTAAAACTGGCAACTGAAACATACTGGCAAAAAAACATAAGCAGAGGTTTAAAGTCAAAAGACATCATTATGATAACCAAGACTGAGCTTCATCCCACCTAAATTTAGTGGCTGCAAGTTGGTCTAAGCTAGTTCTCCAGCGTTCTTCTATAGTCACCATAGAAATCACTATGCCTGGACAGAGGTTCATCTTTCATAACATCAGTGTCAAAGATAAATGGGTTAGATTGCTCTTTGGATGCTTGAGTCTCCCCATTGACTATCAAAGAGCACAAAAAGATGTTTTATACTGGTTATATTAGTTTAAGATCACTGAAATTAGTTGATTAATCCAGCCCTGACCATGACCTGTTGAATATTAAAAGCTCTGGAGCTTTACACACTTATTCTTCCAATAGAGGGATTTATTCTTTTACTGAGGGAGCACTAACCAGTAACATATGATTGAACTAAAGATGACTTTTCAAACATAGAATCATAGAAACATAGAATCATTTAGGTTGGAAAGGACCTTTAAGATCATCCAGTCCAACCATTAACCTAACATTACCAAGTCCACCACTAAATAAACCAGTTAAGGGTAGAATAGCAATTTCATGTTTCCTGGCTTGGTGGCTGGATTATATTTTAATGAAAGTAAAAACTAGGAATCATTAAGATTGGAAAGGATCTCTAAGATCATCAGTCCAATCATCAACCCAACACCACCATTCCTACTAAATCATGTCCCAAAGTGCCACGTATACCCGTTTTTTGAACTCTTCCAGGGATGGTGACTCCACCACCTCTCTGGGCAGCCTGTTCCAATGCTTGACTACCCTTTCTGTGAAGAAATTTTTCCTAATATCCAATCTAAATCTGCCCTGGCGCAGCTTGAGCCCATTTCCTCTTGTGCTATCACTAGTTACTTGGGAGAAGAGACCAACACCCACCTCACTACAACCTCCTTTCAGGTAGTTGTAGAGAGCGATAAGGTCTCCCCTCAGCCTCCTCTTCTCCAGGCTAAACAACCCCAGTTCCCTCAGCCGCTCCTCATAAGGCCTGTGCTCCAGACCCTTCACCAGCTTTGTTGCCCTTCTCTGGACACGCTCCAGCACCTCAATGTCGTTCTTGTATTGAGGGGCCCAAAACTGGACACAGTATCCCAGGTGCGGCCTCACCAGCGCCGAGTACAGGGGCACAATCACCTCCCTGCTCCTGCTGGCCACACTATTCCTGATACAAGCCAGGATGCTGTTGGCCTTCTTGGCCATTTGGGCACACTGCTGGCTCATGTTCAGCCGGCTGTCGACCAGCACCCCCAGGTCCTTTTCTGCCAGGCAGCTTTCCAGCCACTCTTCCCCAAGCCTGTAGCGTTGCATGGGGTTGTTGTGACCCAAGTGCAGGACCTGGCACTTGGCCTTGTTGAACCTCATTCAGTTGGCCTCGGCCCATCGGTCCAACCTGTGTAGGTCCCTCTGCAGGGCCATCCTACCCTCGAGCAGATCGACACTCCCACCCAGCTTGGTGTCATCTGCAAACTTACTGAGGGTGCACTCAATCCCCTCGTCCAGATCATTAATAAAGATATTGAACAAGACTGGCCCCAAAACTGAGCCCTGGGGGACACCACTTGTGACCGGCCACCAACTGGACTTAACTCCATTCACCACTGCTCTCTGGGCTTGGCCAACCAGCCAGTTTTTTACCCAGCGAAGAGTACGCCCGTCCAAGCCATGAGCTGCCAGCTTCTACAGGAGAATTCTGTGGGCGACGGTGTCAAAGGCTTTACTGAAGTCCTGGTAGATGACATCCACAGCTTTTCCTTCATCCACCAGGCATGTCACCAGTTCACAGAAGGAGATCAGGTTGGTCAAGCAGGACCTGCCTTTCATGAACCCATGCTGGCTGGGCCTGATCCCCTGGTTGACCTGCACATGCCTGTTGAGTTCACTCAATATGAACCACTCCATAATCTTCCCTGGCACCGAGGTCAGGCTGACAGGCCTGTAGTTCCCTGGGTCCTCCTTCTGGCCCTTCTTGTAGATGGGCGTCACATTGGCAAGCCTCCAGTCATCAGGGACCTCCCCTGTTAACCAGGACTGCTGATAGATGATGGAAAGTGGCTTGGCAAGCTTCTCTGCCAGCTCCCTCAATACTCTCGGGTGGATCCCATCTGGCCCCAGAGACTTGTGAGCATCCAGGTGGCGTAGCAGGTCATTAACTGCTTCCTCCTGGACTATGAGGGCTCCATTCTGCTCCCCATCCCTGCCTTCCATCTCAGGGGGCTGAGTACCCTGGGGATGACTGGTCTGACTGTTAAAGACTGAGGCAAAGAAGGCATTAAGTACCTCAGCCTTTTCCTCATCCTTGGTGACAATGTTCCCCCCGCACATCCAGCAAAGGATGAAGATCCTCCTTGGCTCTCCTTTTATTCTTGATGTACTTATAAAAAAGTTTCTTATTATCTTTTACAACCTTGGCCAGATTGAGTTCTAGCTGGGCTTTTGCCTTTCTAGTTTCCTCTCTGCATGACCTAATGAGATCCCTGTACTCTTCCTGAATTGCCTGCCCCTTCTTCCAAAGGCGGTAGACTCTCCTTTTTTCCCTGAGTCCCAGCAAAAGCTCCCTGTTCAGCCAGGCCAGTCGTCTTCCCCGCCGGTTGGTCTTACGGCACATGGGGACAGCCCGCTCCTGCGCCCTTAAGACTTCCTTCTTGAAGAGGGCCCAGCCTTCCTGGACCCCTTTGCCCTTCAGGACTGCCTCCCAAGGGACTTTCCCAACCAGGGTCCTGAACAGGCCAAAGTCTGCCCTCCGGAAGTCCATGGTAACAGTTTTGCTGCCCCTCCTCTTTACATCGCAACGAATCAAGAACTTTATCATATCGTGGTCGCTAAGCCCAAGACGGCCTCCAACCACGACATCTCCCACGAGTCCTTCTCTGTTAGTAAACAGCAGGTCAAGCGAGGCACCTCCCCTGGTAGGCTCGCTTACCAGGTGCGTCAGAAAGTTATATTCCACTCACTCTAGGAACTTTCGAGACTGTTGCCTCTCTGCTGTGTTGTATTTCCAGCAGATGCCCAGCAAGTTGAAGTCCCCCACGAGAACAAGGGCTGGCGATTGCGAGACTTCTGCCAGCCACTTGTAGAATGCTTCATCTATCTCTACATCCTGGTTGGGTGGTCTATAGCACAACAGGACAATATTTCCATTATAAAACTCCAAGCCTATAAATAAAGACTTGACTGATTTTATCTAAGGATCAGGTGTAGCTCTTAGGTGGACATGCAAAGCTCCCTGCAAGCACAGAATAAGCTGGCTGCTCTACCTGAGGAATGGCACAAGCCCCCAGTCCTGCAACATCACCATCATTTATGGACTAAAATAGTAGCAGACCTGCATGGCAGATGCAAGATAAGACTGAAGTTGAAGGAGTAGATATTTGACGATATTGACCGCTTCTGTTCCTTTGATTAACGATAGCCACTGATAAGGATTTAATGAAAACCAAATGGTTTTGGTATGTACATGGGCACAGTTTCCACTATAAGTGAATAAAAAAATATTTGTTTGCTTTTGCTTCTTGAATATCGAATATTGTCCTTAAGAAAAGACTACTATCCTCAGACATAACTACTTTTATTACTAGTATTTAGGGAATACAAGGAGAATAAACAACAAAAAGAAGTTTTAAGAGTCCCTTTAATTCTCATTGCTCTTGTTGTATTTACTTTTTTTAAAAAGATAGCATTCAACCTTCTGGCTAAAGTTAAATTTAAAGATGCATTTAAGATTAATTTTTAGGAAAGTAAAGTGCTTAACTTATTTGAACTGATTGCTGATAAAAATCCCTTCTATATCACTTAGTATGTACTCTAAACACTTGATGGGCAGGAGAAGATACAAGTGCTCCCTCACTATACCAAGAGGCTGGATGCGCTCTGATGTTGCTGTCCCACATGCTACAGTTGACAAGATCCCTCTATTTTCTGTTCTCTAAGTGGAGCACTCACACTTATCATTGCTTGAGCTGTCACTGTTACTTTTTCCCATATCATATTTAAGGAGAATGCTTAAGATATCCTCTTCCTTCCCCAATTTAAATGTGGAATTAAACATGGTTATTTGTATTCACGATTGACATAGAGGAAATAGAGAAAGATAAAATTATTTTAATGTTTGCTACTGGAACCTCTTTGTGATGCACTGTGCAGTAACAGCACCATCAGGTTTTATATACTTATATATAAAACATATATATATATATATGCCATTAGCCAAATTTGGAATAGACCATTTCTTTCTGTAATCGAAAAAAAAATGAGAAAAAATATATACATGAAAACTGGAAAAAAAGAATCACAAGAGTATCCAGCAGCCTTTACACTTTTGATGATGTGGATTCTCTAGATATAGAAAATGGAATTATACTTAGCTAGTTAAGAAATATTTAATAATATAGTTCTCAGAAATGTTTCTGAGAAACAACCGAACAAGGCTAAATGAAAGGGTAGGGCTGTCTATATTGTTCAGCACTTTCTATTACACTTACAGTCCTTGCTGGTCTATTCCAACCATTTGAATTAACACAGAAATACAGATGTGTCTAGGCAAATGAAATTAAGTATAAAACAATCTAGAAATTAAATACTCTGTCTCTTACTGTTCCTCTAAAGACCATTATAAAATATGCTTGTCTGAAATGTTATTTAGCCATAGGAAATATTTTTGTATCAATGGAATTACTAAAAAATTAGAAAGCTGACAAATCATTTTGTGTAAGTTCAGAGAGTTCATTATTTTTGCTTTATCTGATCACTTTTGTGAAAAATTTTACTATATGAATAGTTTGGGTTTGGTCATTATTCAGTATTGCAGACTTTCTTTGTGGGTTTTTTTGCACCTTTTATTTTCCTTCTCTTTCTCTTTTTTCCCCTCTATTTTTTGAAGTGTTTTTTTTTTCTTTAATATGTTTGTCACTGAGAAAATGGAAAGTCTTTGTTTCTTGAAAAGCTAGAAGGGTCAGAATAATGTAAAACTAAAAGTAAAAAAGACCATCCAATTTTTCTAAAAAATTGAAAATCTCAGAAATTTAAAATTTTGGGACAAAAGTCTATTTTTAATATCTCATTAATTTTTCTCTTCAGTTTGTGGACAAGATTTTTCATAAGTATTTTGACACCATATCAGAATTAATAGCTAAAAGTATTAAGAAGAAAAATTCCTTGGTCAATTATTTTAAGTGTGTGAATTGCATCTCATTGTTTATACATATAAATGTAAAGATGATACCTGTAACTGAAAACAGGAAATAATTTACTGCAAATTAACTTAAAATTAGCATTGACCTTATTTTAGATCTCAAAACAGGCAGTTTAAAAATTTATTCAGTTTCCCTCTACAGATATGAAAGGCCACACAATCTGCCTTATGTACAGATGAGAAAACGCATGAAGCAAACACAGGTGGGTTTTACACTGGGGAGAACAAAAGGGAAACCAGCACATGGCTCCACATGCTGCCCCTTTGCGAGACTCAGGCTAATTGCACCATGCCACCTCTTCCTCCGGTACTGCAACGCTGGTGGGCATGTGGCCACAGCTGTGCCCATCATGAGCTCCCCCAGTGTGGTTCAAGGGATTTGAAGTTAATGTTGACTTGGCATTAACTGTACAACTATCTAAAATCCCACAGCTTTGGAAAGGGAATGCATCATCTAGGATGGCTGACTCTAACTATTCCCCATTTGCCTCTCCACCATCTTCTGCATCAGATTGCTAACCTTTGTGGTGGTACGAAGGAGCAGGTGGCAGCTATCTAATGCCTTGCTATGAAGTCACATGGACGCATTTTTCCTGTATGCAGACACCCCAGGGTCTTGTGTCTTTAACGCAGGCCCATCTGCTGCTTTCCACTGCACATGGTGGAGACAATACTAGCACTTAAAGAAATGGGCAGTAAAAGCATGACACACGTACCTGGGACCAAAACATCAGCCAACATAAACCATAGGTTTACGGTTGGACTCGATGATCTTAAGGGTCTTTTCCAACCTAAATGATTCTATGATTCTATCTCAAGTTGCGCCAAGGGAGGTTTAGACTGGATATTAGGAAAAATTTCTTCACTGAAAAGGTTGTCAAGCACTGGAACAGGCTGCCCAGGGAAGTGGCTGAGTCACCATCTCTGGAGGTATTTAAAAGACGTGTAGACATGGTGCTTAGGGACATGGTTTAGTGGTGGACTTGGCAGTGTTAGGTTAACGGTTGGACTCGATGTTCTTAAGGGTCTTTTCCAACCTAAATGATTCTATGATTCATTTGAAGCTAAGGGGACTGTGCTCTTTCTCAACATTTTAGGGTCTGTCCCAGATTATGAACATGGTTTTAAACTATGCTAGAAATGGAAAGTTTTTAAAAAATTATTTAATTGATCTTTTGATGGTTTTCTTGGAGATGCATTGTACATGCAAGTGCTATGCTGTACCACTGAACTCACTACCCTCTCTCTGAGGCTTCAGTTTCTTGCTCAAATTCAAGTATAAACTCTCATTTCTCGCCTTCTGTACATGACTAAATCAAAATAGACTAATGAAATGGAGGTGAAATCTGCCAGGTATGCTTCAAATGTAGTGCTATAAATATAGAAAGACTGCACTTCAGCTAATATATTACAGTGCTACTTTGGTTTAGATCTATTTAGGCTTAAATAATTCAAGACAGAAAACAAAGACCAGTATTTAAGTTAGCTCCTCTAATCTTCCAGGTCATGATCCTTCAGTGGTGAAGTTGAACACTGATTTTAGCTGGCAATGGGTCTGGCCTCCAGAAAACAAGCTCGTTATGAAAACTTCATCTCCTTAACTATCTCCATGACGTCCAAAGAATGGATCTGCGGGAAGAACAACAGGCTCTTTGCCACTTGTGAAAAGGCAAAAGACAATGTGTGTGTGTTTGTACGTGAATGTGAAAGTTCCAAATCCAATACAATTTCAGCAGATAGAAATGAGATCTGTCTACTTTCTTGACTTTTTTAATAACACTAAGCTGAGCTGATGACACTCCTCTAGAAGCTCTGAAGGTCATAAACTCACCCTTGGTATCATCTGTCATCCAGAAGAAAATGTGAAACAAACATTACCATGTATTAACTATTAGGTTTTCCATAATAGGAAACTTCTTGAGCTGATCTGTTGATATCTATGCTTTTGATTAATATTTTTCAGTTTCTTGCATCTAGACATTTATTGATTTGAGTTTCTCCTTCCTTCCTTCCTTCCTTCCTTCCTTCCTTCCTTCCTTCCTTCCTTCCTTCCTTCCTTCCTTCCTTCCTTCCTTCCTTCCTTCCTTCCTTCCTTCCTTCCTTCCTTCCTTCCTTCCTTCTTTTTCGATTGGAGGAATAATTTCCATTCTTTTCACATCTCCTAGGAAATTTTTCAGCTATGTAAAGTTATAACAAGATGTGACATCCAGTCCTAGCTAATCAGTGTTCAACACAGACCCACTACTGCAGCACAGGGGGTGGCACTTTCAATTTGCTCGTGACACTGACCAGGTTTTTAAGGAACAGTGAGTGAAGAGAGAAAATAGCATAGAAATGCTTAAATTTTTATAAAAAAGGTATAACTTCGTAAGAAAACACTATCATGTTCCAAAAAAAGTATATCTTAATGATACACTTAGAGTAAATCATTGAGAGACAGGAGGTCTCTGGTGACCTGTATGGCAGCCACAAGAGACTACCAGACTAGCTACTTTCAGCTAAATGTACTATCATATCAATATTTTAAAATGCCATAATGCCTCTCTGAAAACCTCAGAGGACAGATACATCAATTTGCGAGGTCTTTACTCCAGGAAATAGAAACAGGGATAATCTGCCATTAAAAGAAATAGTTCATTATGTCTGATTCTTGGGAGCACAGAAACTATGTCCCTCACATACTTATGTTGCAAATCCTCACTTTAAGGTGAAGGGTAACACTGTGCCCCAGAGCTTTATTGTCCCACTGTTTATTAGTACAAAAAGGTTTGTTGTGGTATGAAATCTTAAGCTTGTTGCAGTAATCAATCAGCTTCAAAGGGTCTCTTCCCTGAGCCAGAATCATTACAAATAAATCAATTAAACATAAAGTTTCTATTTTCAGGAAAATACAGAAAACCAGCAGTGCATCATAGTTAGAGAAAAGGATTTTCCTAGGTTGAGGCTTCAAATACAAGATCCCTTTTCCTTTTTTTTATTGCAAAGTGTGAGAGATTTATTTTTTATTCCAGTTAAATCCAGAGTATTCGTCTTTTAAATGCCTATTTCAACATGAGAAATTTATATATTTATGAGAAAAATAGAGACTACTACTTAACAATTCTCTAGCTGTAGAAAGGAATAAGAAATTAATTTGCATAATTTTCATCATTAAGGACACAAAATCAGAGAGGAACAGATTCACAACTGCTGCAAAATGGAATGTGTAAAAACAATTTTTATTTTACTGGTTTACCTGCCAGGGAAGGTACTGGATATTAGGACATATATGGATTTTTTTCCTTGAGAACTTCTGCCTTATTGTTGGTTAAATATGTTCCTGAGATTTCCCATAATATTAAACAAATGTCAACAATGACACCAATAAAATAAACTATTCCGTTCTGTTTTATTCTATTTACCACTTTAATAATATCTTCACCTTTCTTCAGTGAGCAAACTGGCTACTCACTTTAATGTTTTGTTTAGCTGGATTTTAATTTATTTTCTGGGAGAGTAATGGATGTGTGGCTCTAAAAAACGCATACACACTGCTTATGCATATTTTGTCAATGACATGTCAAAGAAGGAGCCCTTTTGTCTTGATATGGGATGTGATGTTTTGATGCTGAGATCTGTGATGATCTTAAGTTTCAAATGTATATGATCATATACCGAGTGCTTATTGCAAAAGACTTCTGACATATTCTACATGTCAGTGTTCTGAGATAAAAAAAAGAGGGTTTTAAGTGAAATAGAGCTGCTGCCTTTAAACCCCTGATTCTGCTGTGCAGGTTGGAAGCTATGTTTTAAAGGAGGCAGAGAAATACAGCAGAGAAAGGATGGTCTTTGAGGGAAACACTCCTCTGGATAACTACAGCCAGTTGCTATTTCTGGCACATAGCCATACTGTGGATGAAGCAGGCACATGGTCATATATGGCTGCTGGGCATAGTCTTGTTTTTCTGTGTACACAACCTCAGATTTTCTAGGTAGAGCCTCAGGTCTGATTTACAACAATGATGAGGGATTACAACAGAACTGAAAACCAAACAGTGCTCCAAGAACCAGGCTGAAAGCTTGCTGAATCAGGTGCCTAAATAAATTGATCATTTTTGTTTGATTTCTATTGCAGATTAAACTCAATTTTGACAATTTTCTCCATGAAAAAAATCAAAACAAATATTTTGGTTCAGATCAGGTCAAAAATTGGCATGTTTATTTACTGAACTGATACCAAACATTTTGTTCCAATAAACCAGCCAGTTGCATTTTTGTCTGTGTACATAGTGTTGAGGAAATTGTAGCCTGAGCTTACAGGCTGAGTTCCTTGAAAAGTTACATCTTCCATTGCAAAAAGCAGTTTTCTCCTGAATAATGATGCACTATCAGCTCACATCACTGCTGGTGCATCACAGAAGACAACTTTTGACTTGATGGCAAAAGGGACAAACTGATTCAAATGCAACGTTCATTCATCACACTTAACAGGGGTCCTTAGTTTTGAACGATAATCACCCTTACCTTCTGAAGGTAATTTTTAAGCCTACATAAATCAAAATCATTTTCTAGTGGTGTTCACATCTCTCCATTGCTATAGATGGAGATCAGGATGTGTATTCAGTCCAACTGCTCAGTTAATTCCTAGTGTTATGTGGAATGAATGAAGATTGGAGAAACAGATACTTAATTTTTCAGTCAGGTAATCTCTAGCTGAATTGCATTCTGCCTGTAACAAAATAAAAACTCAGGTCACCAATATCATCTGGATGGTCAGGCATGGAGGATAATATCTATTCAAACTCAGTCTGTGGCATTCTTACCTTTTTATCCTACACACACATATTTCAGAGAACAGCTGATCCACTCCGAATAAATTCTAAGATCATATATACTTGGGGTGAGGGAGAAAAACTATTGAGGTTGTGTAACTATAATCTTGCAAATATATACTACTGCCTACATGGAAAAAAAATCCTATATGGAAAGCAAAAAACATATTTGTCTTCTCCTGTAGTCCTGATGGAAAATTATCAGAGAAAATCTTAAATTCTTCAATATGTTATAACAGAGGTGCTACCAATGTCACTGATTGGCTCAGCTTTGGCCAGCAGTGGGTCCGTCTTGGCTCTGTCGGACATGGGGGAATCTTCTGGCATCTTCTCACAGAAGCCACCCCTGCAGCCCCCCCGCTACCAAAACTTTGCCACACAAACCCATCAGTTCTGCAGTGATGAAGAATAGAAACAAAGAAAGATGAGGCAGTATTTGTGCAAAACATATGTGCCATGTAAAGAGCAAAAAATATTTAATCTTCTTACAGCTACCACCATTTATCAGTTTGTCTAGTCATATATGCATGATTGCAATGTTTGTAAAATGGCACTGCTGTAAATAGCTGGCCCCAGAGGGCTTTCTAGGCTAGTGATGCCAAAGAATTAACTTACACTGAGATATGAAATTAAGGTTTTGTTCCAAGGTAAAAGGAGAGTAGAAGAACATATTGGTAAATCTGTGTGAAAGGAACCAGCATCAGCAAGACTATCTTCCCTTTTGAAAAACAAAACCAGCTAAAACCCTTCAGTGATATCCACTGGTTCCTTGATACATAATACACTGTGCATATGGTGAAATGTCAGTGCTCTTCCAGACCCACAAAAGAAAACCC
Organism: Pelecanus crispus; assembly: GCF_030463565.1. Taxonomy (NCBI): domain Eukaryota; kingdom Metazoa; phylum Chordata; class Aves; order Pelecaniformes; family Pelecanidae; genus Pelecanus; species Pelecanus crispus. The sequence continues at coordinate 8,495,301 of NC_134675.1, forward strand.
ACTTAATATAATGCTAACGCTTCCAGTGAGGTGGCCCTAATTCTGTTACTCTATTCAGAGAAAAGTATGAAGCATTCAGCTACATTTTCTTTTGAGTTACCAGATGGTCCTTCTAAGAGAGAAAAAATAGCCTCTGTGAATTCATAGTGTACTTGCTCTATTTTCTTACCTCTCTGAGATAAGGTTGCATCAGAACCTCTAGTTGTTCTAAAACACCTGCTCTGATAAGAAACAAAACAAGTTAGGGATAGAAAGAAAATAGTCTTGTGATCATGTTAGAAGGCTTGTTGAACATGCCTTATCTGAATGCTTGAAAGACTTCCACAGATTTATCTGCTTTGGAATGTCAGATCTTCTGACCCCATCACTACAAAAAATCATCTCTATGCAACCGAGTGATAATAGAGCATTTTATTAATGAATACAAGATACCTTTTACTTTTTAAGGCCAGGTATTTCATTTATTAATAGGGAACATTTTATTTGCACCCATAGACTGTATTTAACTGTAATTTTGCTTAAGCTAAGAAATGTACTATATTTACAAGCTAGGAACTCCTATTTCCAGAGGTCTGAAGTATATATCTTGTTCATGTGTCTATGAACTCAGATCCATATTTCTAAAATAAATGCTTATTTCTTAAAGATTATTTTGACATTGCTGATGAAGAATTGCTGATCTTCTCAGAACACTTCGAGAACTGCCTAGTAGATGAATGTTAATTTAGACAGAAGTGAAAATTATTACCTTCACTATTTGTCATGGCAAAACCTCTATGTTTTGATGCTTTCAGATCCAGAAGATGTGATTTTCCGCTAGGTATACTTCCATCAAACACAATTTAACTCTGGATCATTGAATGGCAGAACATTAGATTAAATAACATTATTGCTCCTTTAGGTCTTGCCTATGAAGATAGTATCTCTCTAACTTTGCTGCATACATTTTACCACTTCAGATGATATGGATTTTAAGTGCACTAGGGTCAGGGGAACACCCTCGATTGATTTCTGAGGCTTTTAAATCAACCTCGATCCGATTATTAGTAAAACAAAACATGCTTTGCTTAGAAAAAGTGGGGAAAAAATTTCACAAGTACTGTTACTATGACATTCTTCCTGTGGCTCTTGTAGTTCAGTCATGTACTCCAATATCTTACTGCATGCCAGAGCGCCTTTAATTTCATCAACAGTCATTTCAAGACATTTCTGCCTTTTGTCTATTAATTCTGGTACTGCTTTCCCTACACTTGGCCCATGTACCTCAAAGAAGCACTCACTCTCTTAGAGTGGATACTAGACAGAGGAGCTAGAGCACTTGTTATGGTGTCTCAGGTGTCCCAGCACCTGAATTTGCTGCACTTAAGGAATGTTTGCTGGTAACTGTTGCTCAGTTACCTTGAATTCCAGTTAACTTAACAAAAGCTGAGCACATAAAATTATTCATTTGTCATATTCAGAATGACAAAGTCAATTTTTTTTTATAAAAGACATAAGTGAAGGTAAAGGGAAATTGTACATAATTTACACAAAGATTAGATCAGAAGGTCCCTTTTTCCATCAGTCAGCTGACTTGCTATTTTCTTTCTTACAAGCCTGGCAACAACCTTTGCATGGCGCTCCTATCTTAGCAAAGTGTCTTAGAAGACCATCCTAGCCAAAGATGCTCTTACAGCCAAACTCTTTTTTTAGGTTTTCTAGAAGATCTAAGGCCTGTTTAATCTTTCTTTCTGAATCTCCCTTTAAATTCTCTGTTTTATTAGGAGATTGGCTTTTAATTAGCATAAAGGTTCTTTCCTTTCCATATTTATGTATATCTCTCCCCACACACGACAACTCTCTTTTTAAACAAAGTGTAAAACTCCCCCCTATCTGTGGTGTCAATTTGACATTCTTCAGTTTAGCATATGGCTGTCACTATACATGTATACCTGTTACAATAATCTGTACATTAAAATGATGCATGAAACCTCTAAACAGGCTAATTTAAAACAGTTTATTATGTCATAGAATCATAGAATCGTTTAGGTTGGAAAGGACCTTTAAGATCATCCAGTCCAACCATTAACCTAACATTACCAAGTCCACCAATAAACGAATTCAGGGTAGAGTAGCAATGCCTCCTGGCTTGGTGGCTGGATCATTTATAATGAAAGCAAAAACTAGGAATCATTAAGATTGGAAAGGATCTCAAAGATCATCAGTCCAATCATCAACCCAAAACCCCCATGCCCACTAAACCATGTCCCAAACTGCCACGTCTACCCATTTTTTGAACGCTTCCAGGGATGGTGACTGCACCACCTCTCTGGGCAGCCTGTTCCAATGCCTGACTACCCTTTCCGTGAATAAATTTTTCCTAATATCCAACCTAAATCTCCCCTGGCGCAGCTTGAGCCCATTTCCTCTTGTGCTATCACTAGTTACTTGGGAGAAGAGACCAACACCCACCTCACTACAGGGGGGCAATCACCTCCCTGCTCCTGCTGGCCACACTATTCCTGACACAAGCCAGGATGCTGTTGGCCTTCTTGGCCACCTGGGCACACTGCTGGCTCATGTTCAGCCGGCTGTCAACCAGCACCCCCAGGTCCTTTTCAGCCAGGCAGCTTTCCAGCCACTCTTCCCCAAGCCTGTAGCGTTGCATGGGGTTGTTGTGACCCAAGTGCAGGACCCGGCACTTGGCCTTGTTGAACCTCATCCAGTTGGCCTCGGCCCATCGATCCAGCCTGCCCAGGTCCCTCTGCAGGGCCATCCTACCCTCCAGCAGATCGACACACCCACCCAGCTTGGTGTCATCTGCAAATTACTGAGGGTGCACTCAATCCCCTCGTCCAGATCATTAATAAAGATATTGAACAAGACTGGCCCCAAAACTGAGCCCTGGGGGACACCACTTGTGACTGGCCTCCAACTGGACTTAACTCCATTTACCACTACTCTCTGGGCTTGGCTACCCAGCCAGCTTTTTACCCAGCAAAGAGTACGCCCGTCCAAGCCATGAGCTGCCAGCTTCTACAGGAGAATTCTATGGGCGACGGTGTCAAAGGCTTTACTGAAGTCCTGGTAGATGACGTCCACAGCCTTTCCTTCATCCACCAGGCATGTCACCAGTTCACAGAAGGAGATCAGGTTGGTCAAGCAGGACCTGCCTTTCATGAACCCATGCTGGCTGGGCCCGATCCCCTGGTTGACCTGCACTTGCCTGTTGAGCGCACCCAAGATGAACCGCTCCATAATCTTCCCTGGCACCGAGGTCAGGCTGACAGGCCTGTAGTTCCCTGGGTCCTCCTTCCGGCCCTTCTTGTAGATGGGCATCACATTGGCAAGCCTCCAGTCATCAGGGACCTCCCCTGTTAACCAGGACTGCTGATGGAAAGTGGCTGGGTGAGCTCCTCTGCCAGCTCCCTCAGTACTCTCGGGTGGATCCCATCTGGCCCCAGAGACTTGTGAGCATCCAGGTGGCGTAGCATGTCGTTAACTGCTTCCTCCTGGACTATGAGGGCTCCATTCTGCTCCCCATCCCTGCCTTCCATCTCAGGGGGCTGAATACCCTGGGGATGACTGGTCTGACTGTTAAAGACTGAGGCAAAGAAGGCATTAAGTACCTCAGCCTTTTCCTCGTCCTTAGTGACAATGTTCCCCCCTGCATCCAGCAAAGGATGAAGATCCTCCTTGGCTCTCCTTTTATTCTTGATGTACTTATAAAAAAGTTTCTTATTATCTTTTATAACCTTGGCCAGATTGAGTTCTAGCTGGGCTTTTGCTTTTCTAATTTCCTCTCTGCATGACCTAATGAGATCCCTGTACTCTTCCTGAATTGCCTGCCCCTTCTTCCAAAGGCGGTAGACTCTCCTTTTTTCCCTGAGTCCCAGCAAAAGCTCCCTATTCAGCCAGGCCGGTCGTCTTCCCCGCCGGTTGGTCTTACGGCACGCGGGGACAGCCCGCTCCTGCGCCCTTAAGACTTCCTTCTTGAAGAGGGCCCAGCCTTCCTGGACCCCTTTGCCCTTCAGGACTGCCTCCCAAGGGACTTTCCCAACCAGGGTCCTGAACAGGCCAAAGTCTGCCCTCCGGAAGTCCATGGTAACAGTTTTGCTGCCCCTCCTCTTTACATCTGTCCTGGTTTCGGCTGGGATAGAGTTAATTTTCTTACTAACAGCAGGCATAGTGTTGTGTTTTGGATTTAGTAGGAGAAGAATGTTGATAACAGGCTGATGTTTTTAGTTGTTGCTGAGTACTGCTTATACTAGTCAAGGACTTTTTCAGCTTCCCATGCTCTGCCAGGCGCACAAGAAACTGGGAGGGGGCACAGCCAGAATAGTTGATCCAAACTGACCAAAGGGCTATTCCATACCATATGGCGTCATGCTCAGTATAGAAACTGGGGGGGGGGGGGGTGGCCAGGGGCAGCGATTGCTGCTCGGGAACTGTCTGGGTATCGGTCGGCGGGTGGTGAGCAATTGCATTGTGCATCACTTGCTTCGTGTATCATTATTATTATTATCATTATTATACTGTTACTATTAGCATTACTATTTTACTTTATTTCAATTATTAAACTGTTCTTATCTCAGCCCAGGAGTGTTTCTCACTCTTACTCCTCCAATTCTCTCCCCCATCCCATCGGGGTAGGGGGAGTGAGCGAGCGGCTGCGTGGTGCTTAGTTGCTGGCTGGGGCTAAACCACGACAGTCCTTTTTGGCGCCCAACGTGGGGCTTGAGATAACAACAGATTAATCAGAGTGTATTAAGGAGTCTGTTAACAGTTGCCGGTCACGATATTAGTTCTTCTGATCTGCACCATGTTCTTTTTTTTGCAGCACGCGTTAAAGCTTGCTGTCAGTTTGTGTAGTGTGCTATGCTCTGCAGTGATTCATGATCTTTTGCTTGGGAGGCTCCTTATCAAAGCCCTGACCTTGAGCATTCTTTGGTATTTGGGTTTCATACAGAAGTCACTACTGTACTTCGGGTACTACCTCATAGAGAGAGTTAGCAATTATACTTCTTACTCTGAGAGGCTTGTTGTGGAGGAAATACAGAATGGCACCTTTGCTGCTTTCTTCTATGATGTTTCCTCCTTCATTACAACAACTTTCCTGTATCTTGAACACCCCTGGGCAGTTAAGATACTTCTATTGATAATTCTTGGGAATGTTGTTTCCATTTTGATAAAGGTCAGTAAGCAGTTTAAAAATACCATCCAGAGATCTACCCCAAGGCTGGATAGTTATGAGTGGCAGGGTGTGTGGGAACGTATGCGCAAGTACCTAGGGCAGTGGGGACCTCCAGTGTTTTGGAACTTCACCCCTGAACAAGTGCAGAATCCTGAAGAATTAGTAAAGTATTTGGAAGAAGTATGTTGTCACCCTGGTAGCTCCAGAGAGACACAAATCATTGCAACATGCTGGGGACTGGCCCATGCCTATCGAGCCGTGGTCAACGCTAATCAGTACCCTCAAAAGAAAGAGAAGGTCTCTGGATCTGATGACAAAACAACAAGCACTGTGGCTACTCAAACCCCCACTACAGGCCCTGCGGCTACTCCAACCCCCACTACAGGCCTTGCAGCTACTCAAACCCCTGCCCCAGGCACTGTGGCTACTCCAGCCACAGCCATGAGCACTGCGGCTACTCAAACCCCAGTGACAGACACTGTGGCTAAACCAGAGAACCAACCTGCGCCGGTATCAGTTGCCCCTATACAGAAGAAAAAATACACGAGGAAATCAGTTCGTTTAGTAAGGGATGAAGATGAACCAGGGCCATCACGAGAACCAGAGGAGGAAGAACCCATAAATGAGATGGTGACCACCCGATCCCTATCCCTGAGTGAGCTGCGAGATATGCGAAAAGATTTTGGTCGTCATCCAGGCGAGCACATCATCACCTGGCTGCTCCGATGCTGGGATAACGGGGCCAGTAGCCTGGATTTAGAGGGTAGGGAAGCCAAGCAGCTGGGATCCCTTTCCAGGGAAGGGGGCATTGACAAAGCAATTGGAAAAGGGGCAAAACCGCTCAGCCTCTGGAGGCGACTTCTGTCAAGCGTGAAGGAAAGGTATCCCTTCAAGGAGGATGTTTTATACCGCCCAAGCAAATGGACCACCGTAGAGAAAGGTATCCAGTACCTGAGGGAATTAGGCGTGCTGGAGGTGATTTACAGTGACCTGAATGATGAGCGGTTACCCAAAGACCCAGATGAAGTCAGGTGCACACAATCCATGTGGCGGAAGGTGGTACGGAGCGCACCAGCATCGTATTCCAACTCGTTGGCAATACTAGCCTGGAAAGACGACGAGGCACCAACGGTGGATGAAGTGGCTAGACAACTCCGGGACTACGAAGAAAAGCTCTCTTCCTCCCTACGGGCCTGTGTCTCGGCTGTGGAAAAACTGTCTGAAAAAATATGCCAAGAGTTCCAACAACTCAGAGAGGATCTGTCCTACTCCCCACCTGCACGGACCAGTGTCTCAGCCATTAGGAGTCAACGTCCCTATGCTCAAGAGAGAGGATATAGAGGATACACACCACGGGGCACCCTGTGGTTTTACCTGCGTGATTATGGAGAGGACATGAGAAAGTGGGATGGAAAACCCACCTCAACCTTAGAGGCACGGGTGCGTGAATTGCAAGGAAAAACTATTAGAAAAGGCGGTTCTCCCAGGAAAATTGCAGCTCCAGTTTCCAGTGAGCAGTTCCCCAGACAGAGTAAGAGGGCTAATTTTACTTCCGACCTTGATCAGGGAACTTTTGATTCACATTTACAGGAAGTGAACAACGAATACTATGACCAGTGTTAGAGGGGCCCTGCCTCCAGCCAGGTGGAGGAAAGGGACAACCGGGTTTACTGGACTGTGTGGATTCGATGGCCTGGAACGTCAGACCCACAGGAGTATAAGGCTCTAGTGGACACTGGTGCACAGTGCACGCTAATGCCATCAAACTATAGAGGGGCAGAACCCATTTGTATTTCTGGAGTGACAGGGGGATCCCAACAGCTAACTGTACTGGAAGCTGAAGTGAGCCTAACTGGGAATGAGTGGCAAAAGCACCCCATTGTGACTGGCCCAGATGCTCCGTGCATCCTTGGCATAGACTACCTCAGGAGAGGGTATTTCAAGGACCCAAAAGGGTACCGGTGGGCTTTTGGTATAGCTGCTTTGGAGACAGAGGAAATTAAACAGTTGTCCACCTTGCCCGGTCTCTCAGAGGACCCTTCAATTGTAGGGTTGCTGAAGGTTGAGGAACAACAGGTGCCGATTGCTACCACAACTGTGCACAGGCGGCAATATCGCACCAACCGAGACTCCCTGATTCCCATCCATAACCTGATTCGTCGACTGGAGAGCCAGGGAGTGATCAGCAAGACTCGCTCACCCTTTAACAGTCCCATATGGCCAGTGCGAAAGTCTAATGGGGAGTGGAGACTAACAGTGGACTATCGTGGCCTGAACGAAGTTACACCGCCGCTGAGTGCTGCCGTGCCAGACATGCTAGAACTTCAATATGAACTGGAGTCAAAGGCAGCTAAGTGGTATGCCACAATTGATATTGCTAATGCATTTTTCTCCATCCCTTTGGCAGCAGAGTGCAGACCCCAGTTTGCTTTTACCTGGAGGGGTGTTCAGTACACCTGGAACCGACTGCCCCAGGGGTGGAAGCACAGCCCCACCATTTGCCATGGACTGATCCAGACAGCACTGGAACAGGGTGAAGCTCCAGAACATCTGCAGTACATTGATGACATCATTGTGTGGGGCAACACAGCAGAAGAAGTTTTTGAGAAGGGAAAGAAAATAGTCCAAATCCTTCTGAAGGCTGGTTTTGCCATAAAACAGAGTAAGGTCAAGGGGCCTGCACAGGAGATCCAGTTTTTAGGAATAAAATGGCAAGATGGACGTCGTCAGATCCCAATGGATGTGATCAACAAAATAACAGCTATGTCCCCACCAACTAGCAAAAAGGAAACACAAGCTTTCTTAGGCGTTGTGTGTTTTTGGAGAATGCATATTCCAAATTACAGCCAGATCGTAAGCCCTCTCTATCAAGTGACCCGGAAGAAGAACGAATTCAAATGGGGCCCTGAGCAACAACAAGCCTTTGAACAAATTAAACGTGAGATAGTTCATGCAGTAGCCCTTGGGCCAGTCCGGGCAGGGCAGGATATTACAAATGTGCTCTACACCGCAGCCGGGGAGAATGGCCCTACCTGGAGCCTCTGGCAGAAAGCACCAGGGGAGACTCGAGGTCGACCCCTAGGGTTTTGGAGTCGGGGATACAGAGGATCCGAAGCCCGCTACACTCCAACTGAGAAAGAGATACTGGCAGCATATGAAGGGGTTCGAGCTGCTTCAGAAGTGGTTGGTACTGAAGCACAGCTCCTGCTGGCACCCCGACTGCCGGTGTTGGGCTGGATGTTCAAAGGGAGGGTCCCCTCTACACATCATGCAACTGATGCTACATGGAGTAAGTGGGTTGCATTGATCACACAACGGGCTCGAATAGGAAACCCCAGTCGCCCAGGAATCTTGGAAGTGATCATGGACTGGCCAGAAGGAAAAAACCTTAGAATATCACCAGAGGAGGAGGTGACACGTGCTGAAGAGGCCCCACTGTATAATAAATTGCCAGAAAATGAAAAGCAATATGCCCTGTTCACTGATGGGTCCTGTCGTCTTGTGGGAAAGCATCGGAGGTGGAAAGCTGCTGTATGGAGTCCTATACGACAAGTCGCAGAAACTGCTGAAGGAGAAGGGGAGTCGAGTCAGTTTGCAGAGGTGAAAGCCATCCAGCTGGCTTTAGATATTGCTGAAAGAGAAAAGTGGCCAGTCCTTTATCTCTATACTGACTCATGGATGGTGGCAAATGCCCTGTGGGGGTGGCTGCAGCAATGGAAGCAGAGCAACTGGCAGCGCAGAGGCAAACCAATCTGGGCTGCCGCATTGTGGCAAGATATTGCTGCCCGGGTAGAGAACCTGGTTGTAAAAGTTCGTCATGTAGATGCTCATGTACCTAAGAGTCGGGCCACTGAAGAACATCAAAACAACCAGCAAGTAGATCAGGCTGCTAAGATTGAAGTGGCTCAGGTGGATTTGGACTGGCAACATAAGGGTGAATTATTTATAGCTCGGTGGGCCCATGATGCCTCAGGCCATCAAGGAAGGGATGCAACGTATAAATGGGCTCGTGATCGAGGGGTGGACTTAACTATGGACAGTATTGCACAGGTTATTCATGAGTGTGAAACATGCGCTGCAATCAAGCAAGCCAAGCAGTTCAAGCCCCTTGGGTATAGTGAACGATGGCTAAAATATAAATATGGGGAGGCCTGGCAGATTGATTACATCACGCTCCCACAGACCCGCCAGGGCAAGCGCTATGTGCTCACCATGGTGGAAGCAACCACTGGATGGCTGGAAACATATCCCGTGCCCCATGCCACCGCCTGGAACACCATCCTGGGCCTTGAAAAGCAAGTCCTGTGGCGACATGGCACCCCAGAAAGAATTGAGTCAGACAACGGGACTCATTTCCGAAACAACCTCATAGACACCTGGGCCAAAGAGCACGGCATTGAGTGCGTATATCACATCCCTTACCATGCACCAGCCTCCGGGAAAATTGAGCGATACAATGGATTGTTAAAGACTACCCTGAGAGCAATGGGTGGTGGGACGTTTAAACATTGGGATACGCATTTAGCAAAAGCCACCTGGTTAGTCAACACCAGGGGATCTGCCAATCGAGCTGGCCCTGCCCAATCAAAACTTTTACGTACTGTAGAAGGAGATAAAGTTCCTGTAGTGCACATGAAAAATATGCTGGGGAAGACAGTCTGGGTTACTTCCCCCTCTGGCAAAGGCAAACCCATTCGTGGGATTGCTTTTGCTCAAGGACCTGGGTGCACTTGGTGGGTGATGCGAAAGGATGGGGAAGCCCAATGTGTACCTCAAGGGAATTTGATTTTGGGTGAAAATAGCCAATGAACTGAATTGTATAATATTAATTGCTTTATAATACTGTATGTTATCTCTTAACTGCATGTTAATATAATAATATAGTAGGTTAATATTAAGTATATAATACTATATATTATGATTGCTATATGCCGCATCAATGGTATTGCAGTAAGAATTGCCCAGCCTAAGGAAAATGAACTTTGATGAAACCATGTTGGAATGAGAACTGACTTCAGCATGCAACAGTCCAACACTGCACACCACATCTCCTGCTCTGAAAGACTGTGATGACAGATGGAACCCAAAGTCATGGGCTAAATGAACTCAATGGACATTTTAGAGGGATGGGCCATAGACAAAGGGAATGATATCTGTGTGTATATCAAGATAGGGAAAGGGGTGGTGATTAATTGGAACACATTGGAAAGGGGAGGGCCTGTGCATGACGTAGATGGTATAGAATAAGGGGTGGATACTGTCCTGGTTTCGGCTGGGATAGAGTTAATTTTCTTACTAACAGCAGGCATAGTATTGTGTTTTGGATTTAGTAGGAGAAGAATGTTGATAACAGGCTGATGTTTTTAGTTGTTGCTGAGTACTGCTTATGCTAGTCAAGGACTTTTTCAGCTTCCCATGCTCTGCCAGGCGCACAAGAAACTGGGAGGGGGCACAGCCAGAATAGTTGATCCAAACTGACCAAAGGGCTATTCCATACCATATGACGTCATGCTCAGTATATAAACTGGGGGTGGTTGGCCGGGGAGCAGCGATCGCTGCTCGGGAACTGTCTGGGTATCGGTCGGCGGGTGGTGAGCAATTGCATTGTGCATCACTTGCTTCGTGTATCATTATTATTATTATCATTATTATACTGTTACTATTAGCATTACTATTTTACTTTATTTCAATTATTAAACTGTTCTTATCTCAGCCCAGGAGTGTTTCTCACTCTTACTCCTCCAATTCTCTCCCCCATCCCATCGGGGTAGGGGGAGTGAGCGAGCGGCTGCGTGGTGCTTAGTTGCTGGCTGGGGCTAAACCACGACAACATCGCAACGAATCAAGAACTTTATCATATCGTGGTCGCTAAGCCCAAGACGGCCTCCAACCACGACATCTCCCACGAGTCCTTCTCTGTTAGTAAACAGCAGGTCAAGCGAGGCACCTCCCCTGGTAGGCTCACTTACCAGCTGCATCAGGAAGTTATATTCCACACACTCCAGGAACTTCCAAGACTGTTGCCTCTCTGCTGTGTTGTATTTCCAGCAGATGCCCAGCAAGTTGAAGTCCCCCACAAGAACAAGGGCTGGCGATTGCGAGACTTCTGCCAGCCGCTTGTAGAACACTTCATCTATCTCTACATCCTGGCTGGGTGGTCTATAGCAGACTCCCAGCAGGACATCCGCCTTGCTGGCCTTCCCCCTCATCCTTACCCATAAGCACTCGACCTTATCATCACCACTGTCGAGCTCTGTACAGTCAAAACACTCCCTAACATACAGAGCCACCCCACCGCCTCTCCTTCCCTGCCTATCCCTTCTGAATAGCTTATAGCCCTCCAGTGCAGCACTCCAGTCATGAGAGTTGTCCCACCACGTTTCTGTGATGGCGACTATGTCATAGCCATCCTGCTGCACAAGGGCTTCCAGCTCCTCCTGTTTGTTGCCCATGCTGCGTGCATTGGTGTAGATGCACTTGAGCTGGGCTATCGATTTCGCCCCCAACGTTGCCATGCCACCCCTGGGCTCCTCACTAGCGAGCCTGGTTATATCCCCTTCCCCCTTCAAACCTAGTTTAAAGCCCTCTCAATGAGTCCTGCCAACTCATGAGCGAAGATCCTTTTCCCCTTTGGAGACAGCTGATCTCCATCAGCTGCCAGCAGGCCCGGTGTCGTGTAAACCTCCCCATGATCGAAAAAACAAAAATTCCACCGATGGCACCAGCCTCTGAGCCACCTGTTAATCAGGTGAGTTTTCCCATTCCTTTCAGCACTCTTCCCTGCCACTGACGGGATTGAGGAAAACACTACCTGCGCTCCCGATCCTGCGACTAATCGCCCCAGTGCCCTGAAGTCCCTCTTCATTGCTTTAGGACTTCTCTCTGTAATCTCATCACTGCCAACCTGTACAACCAGCAACGGGTAATAATCGGAGGGCCTCACGAGGTCGGGGAGTTTCCTAGTAATGTCCCTAACCCGGGCCCCAGGGAGGCAGCAGACTTCCCTGTGGGATGGGTCCGGGTGGCAGATTGGGCCCTCAGTTCCCCGCAGGAGGGAATCACCCACCACAATTACCCTCCATTTTTTCTTAACAGGGGCAGTCATAATCTGTGGGGTTGACTGACTGGCCCTCGGCAACCCCCTGGCTGGACCTTCGCCTTCACCTCCCTCCCCACTTGCCTGGCCCTCAACTTCCAGACCCCCATATCTGTTGTGTAAGAGAAGCTGGGAAGGTGAGGGAGGCCGGGAGGGGATTCACCTGCCTCCCCGGGCAGGGACCTGTTTCCATTCCCCACCGTCTCTTGGATCCCCTCCTTCTGCTTGCTGGCACGAGGGCAGGGGATCCTCCGCTCCTTGTGGGGCCTCCGACTGCTGCCTTGGTCCAGGGACAGTAGGGTGTGGCTCCACCAGCTTGCTGCTGTTTGAGACCATACCTGTTGGCAGACAAACACTTTGGGAAGACAACTGAATTGTCATGGTTGATCCCCAAACTATCTTCAGAAATACAGCCGGACCATGTTCTTTTAAACACAGTAATCAACTTAGGCTTTTTACTAACATGTTTCTAATGCTTTAATACAGGAAGACTCTTCAGTTGCAGCCATCAAAATACAGCAATTTGTTATCTGAGAAGTTAATTCTTTAGACATTATCTGGAGTAAATAGATGCACAACAGGAATGATCACCAAGGGCCACATAACTATGAAACTATATCCTTACGGAAGAAAGGATACTTAGTGTCTGTAAAAATATCAACATCTGGTGCACAACATGAAGTGGAAAAGGTGGATCATTTGGCACTGTATTGTGAACTGCCCTGGCAGCCTTTGGAAAAATAATAGAGATGTTTATAAAATGACTTGTGGCAAGGAGCCAAATGCTGACATTTTTCACACAGATCCACCTATCACTTAACACAATGAAGTTCTGTATGAATTTCAGTACAGGGCATGAATCTATTTCTTTATTGTACATTCATTTACATAACCTGTTTCACCTTGTACTTTCTAAGCTTTGAATAAAATGTATTTGATTCGCTGAAAAGCTAAGCTTGTGTCGTGGTTTAGCCCCAGCCAGCAACTAAGCACCATAGAATCATAAAATCGTTCACGTTGGAAAAGACCTTTAAGATCATCCAGTCCAACCATTAACCTACACTACCAAGTCCACCACTAAACCAATCAAGGGTAGAATAGATTAAACCATGTCCCAAAGTGCCACATCGACCCGTTTTTTGAATGCTTCCAGCGATGGTGACTCCACCACCTCTCTGGGCAGCCTGTTCCAATGCCTGACTACCCTTTACGTGAATAAATTTCTCCTAATATCCAACCTAAACCTCCCCTGGCGCAGCTTGAGCCCATTTCCTCTCGTCCTATCGCTAGCTACTTGGGAGAAGAGACCAACACCCACCTCACTACAACCTCCTTTCAGCCTCCTCTTCTCCAGGCTAAACAACCCCAGTTCCCTCAGCCGCTCCTCATAAGGTCTGTGCTCCAAACCCTTCACCAGCTTTGTTGCCCTTCTCTGGACACGCTCCAGCACCTCAATGTCTTTCTTGTAGTGAGGGGCCCAAAACTGGACACAGTATTCCAGGTGTGGCCTCCCCAGCGCCGAGTACAGGGGGACAATCACCTCCCTGCCCCTGCTGGCCACACTATCCCTGATACAGGCCAGGATGCTGTTGGCCTTCTTGGCCACCTGGGCACACTGCTGGCTCATGTTCAGCCGGCTGTCAACCAGCACCCCCAGGTCCTTTTCAGCCAGGCAGCTTTCCAGCCACTCTTCCCCAAGCCTGTAGCGTTGCATGGGGTTGTTGTGACCCAAGTGCAGGACCCGGCACTTGGCCTTGTTAAACCTCATCCAGTTGGCCTCGGCCCATCGATCCAGCCTGTCCAGGTCCCTCTGCAGGGCCATCCTACCCTCCAGCAGATTGACACTCCCACCCAATTTGGTGTCATCTGCAAACTTACTGAGGGCGCACTCAATCCCCTCATCCAGATCATCGATAAAGATAATAAACAAGGCTGGCCCCAAAACAGAGCCCTGGGGAACACTGCTTGTGACTGGCCGCCAACTGGACATAACTCCATTCACCACTACTCTCTGGGCTCGGCCACCCAGCCATTTTTTTTACCCAGCGAAGAGTACGCCGGTCCAAGCCATGAGCTGCCAGCCTCCTAAGGAGAATTCTGTGGGAGACGGTGTCAAAGGCTTTGCTGAAGTCCAGGTAGATGACATCCACAGCCTTTCCTTCATCCACCAGGCGGGTCACCAGGTCATAAAAGGAGTTCAAGTTGGTCAAGCAGGACCTGCCTTTCATGAACCCATGCTGGCTGGGCCTGATCCCCTGGTTTACCTGCACTTGAAGCTCACCACCCGCCGACCGATACCCAGACAGTCCCCAAGCAGCAATCACTGCCCCCTGGCCAACCCCCCACCAATTTCTATACTGAGCATGACGCCATATGGTATGGAATAGCCCTTTGGGCAGTTTGGTTCAACTCTTCTGGCTGTGCCCCCTCCCAGTTTCTTGTGCACCTGGCAGAGCATGGGAAGCTGAAAAGTCCTTGACTAGCATAAGCAGTACTTAGCAACAACTAAACCATCAGTGTGTTATCAGCATTCTTCTCCTACTAAATCCAAAACACAGCACTATGCCTGCTACTAGGAAGAAAACTAACTCTATCCCAGCCGAAACCAGGACAGTATCCACCCCTTATTCTATACCATCTACGTCATGCACAGGCCCTCCCCTTTCCAATGTGTTCTAATTAATCACCACCACTTTCCCTATCTTGATGTATACACACAGATATCATTCCCTTTTTCTATGGCCCATCCCTCTAAAATGTCCACTGAGTTCATTTAGTCCATGACTTTGGGTTCCATCTGTCATCACAGTCTTTCAGAGCAGGAGAGGTGGTGTGCAGTGTTGGACTGTTGCATGCTGAAGTCAGTTCTCATTCCAACACAGTTTTATCAAAGTTCATTCTTCATTTAGCTGGGCAATTCTTCCTGTAATACCATTGGTGTGGCATATAGCAACCATAACATACAGTATTACATACTTTAACTATAACATAACTTTAACTTTAACTTTAACTATAACATAACTTTAAAAAATCCACTCTTCAAATGGAGGAAAAAATTACCTAATAATATCATAAATATTATTTTCCAAAACATTACTTCTATGATGAACTATTTAAATAAAACACTGAGCTAAAGGCAGGAATGAAAGAAAGGGGAGTACTTGGCAGAAACCTGGTTACGGTGAATGGAAGTTTATCACTGTTTGCAAATTGTGTGTGGAGGATGAACACTCTTCAGAAGAAGCCATAGGTGTACAAGGTTCTTCCTACAGCTTTGGGGAACATGCTGCTCATTTGGCTAATTCTGGCTAATTTTGGTGGCTTATTCTAAGGCAATTTTTAATTTGTTGTAATTTCCTCTGTGTCCTGGTTTCGGCTGGGATAGAGTTAATTTTCTTCCTAGCAGCAGGCATAGTGCTGTGTTTTGGATTTAGTAGGAGAAGAATGTTGATAACACGCTGATGTTTTTAGTTGTTGCTGAGTACTGCTTATGCTAGTCAAGGACTTTTTCAGCTTCCCATGCTCTGCCAGGCGCACAAGAAACTGGGAGGGGGCACAGCCAGAATAGTTGATCCAAACTGACCAAAGGGCTATTCCATACCATATGACGTCATGCTCAGTATATAAACTGGGGGGGGGTTGACCGGGGAGCAGCGATCGCTGCTCGGGAACTGTCTGGGTATCGGTCGGCGGGTGGTGAGCAATTGCATTGTGCATCACTTGCTTCGTGTATCATTATTATTATTATCATTATTATACTGTTACTATTAGCATTACTATTTTACTTTATTTCAATTATTAAACTGTTCTTATCTCAACCCAGGAGTGTTTCTCACTCTTACTCCTCCAATTCTCTCCCCCATCCCATCGGGGTAGGGGGAGTGAGCGAGCGGCTGCGTGGTGCTTAGTTGCTGGCTGGGGCTAAACCACGACACTCTGCTTTATTCCTGCTGAGGATGCAGGCATGTGTTCATGTGGAGCTCAGCAGGCACACCTTTCTTTATCTTCCACCTTACTGATGCTTCTTGAGCTGTGGAGAGACTCAGCAAGACAGTAGAGAAGGAAACTAGTTCAGACAGAGACCAAGTGAATCATCACACTTAGATGAAACTCGGGAGCTCTTTCACATGTTTTTGCAATGATGTAGAGAGTGAACTAGGCTAATTTTATTTACAGAACTAACTCTTGATAGTCAAGACTAGCAAGTTGCAAAGACTGTCTACTTGTGTTTCTCTGTCATCTATGCTTATGCTTATCTTGGTCTCAGTCATTTAGTATGCACTGTAGCTGTCTTTCATTAATAGCTATCCCCAGTATGCAGCATCATGCCTTTGCAAAATATGGTAAACTCTATTTCCTGCATTTCATGTTGGAGAAAACATATGAGGAGAGAGATATTTCTCTCATTCTGGCATTTGCAATTTTCCCTTAGTGAGAGTTACCTGTATGTATACTGAAGGGAAAAAATTCTAGAGATTAACAGAAATTTAATCTTAAAAATAAATGATAGAATATAAGGCTATCGTGACACACTCAAAGTGGAAAAGAGGATTTGAAGAATAATTTCTGAATTTTTTGTTCACGTGAAATAAGTAGAAAAAATAGGGGTTGAAAGAGTGAGGAAGTCAAGGAAATCATCTGATTTTTCTTTAGAAATGTTCTTGCACATTTACATTTTCTTGCTTTGTAAGATGCAATTGCCCATGTAAAACAATTTGTTATGAACATATGGCAGTGGAAGGACAGAAAACCCACCAGAATAATTCTCTATGTCACCAGGGGGGGTTGTTTGAAATGACATAATGGCTAACACCTAAGAAGGCAGGAAAAAAATGAAAGAATTCTGACAGACCTGGAAAATCCATCACACTGCTTGTGCAGAAGCATTAACTTACGTTGATAGCTTGCAAAAAATGTCTCTAGATTTTATTTAAGGTAAAAAATCGTGTCTATCTCGGGCTGTCAGAACACTATCTTATATAATCAAATGACTTAAAAGGCAGCTTTTAAGTTGAGCTCAGCGGCCTAACTCTCTATATGTACTTTCCTGTCCATTCCAGCTCTGAGATGAAATTCATTAGCTTAAAATTCATATAAGTGAAGGAACCAGCAGCTAACATGTCTTACTCCACAATCGGGGATTATTTAGTTAAAACAGAGTGTATGGACAGTTCTTAGGTGCTTCAGTGAAAAGCCCAGTATCTTGGTTTAACTTTTCTTTTGACTGTCGGTACCAAACTAGCAGACATTGCACTTGTTCTAATGGGGGACTTCAATTTGCCGGACATCTGCTGGAAATACAACACAGCAGAGAGGCAACAGTCTAGGAGGTTCCTAGAGTGAGTGGAGGATAACTTTCTGACGCAGCTGGTAAGCGAGCCTACCAGGGGAGGTGCCTCACTTGACCTGCTATTTACTAACAGAGAAGCACGCGTGGGAGATGTCGTGGTCGGAGGCTGTCTTGGGCTTAGCGACTGCAATATGACAGAGTTCTCGATTCGTTGCGATGTAAAGAGGAGGGGCAGCAAAACTGTTACCATGGACTTCCGGAGGGCAGACATTGGCCTGTTCAGGACGCTGGTTGGGAAAGTCCCTTGGGAGGCGGTCCTGAAGGGCAAAGGGGTCCAGGAAGGCTGGGCCTTCTTCAAGAAGGAAGTCTTAAGGGCGCAGGAGCGGGCTGTCCCCATGTGCCGTAAGAAGAAGAGGTCACATAATACATCATATTCCTTATAGCAGAGGACTACTAGCCTTCTATACTCTCTTTCAAAATCTTGCTTTTTTTCTTTTGCAAATTTGCGTGCTCTTTCTTATTTTAGAGACGCTTATTTCTTTTGATTCATGATGTTTAATGCTTTGATTTTACTTTTGACTGGATGAGATCCTGTATTTATTAGCAAAACTCATATGTTTTCATGAGCTTGTATACCACTGCTAGCCACAGGTTGTGCTAGCAGGTCTTAGGTTAGTTACTTGGGATATATTTGTGCCAAGCTGTTCTAAACGTAAATTTTATAAAACATCAAGCTATAGCCAAATTTCCTGGCCTACAGTTTTTCTGTCTTTAAAAGGCCCTCTATCAAGGGGCACATTGTTCAGTGCATTTCTTGATGCTACAGCTTTGCGAAGACAGACAAGTATCATACAAAGGTTTCATTGTTCTTTGTTATCCTATACATAGAATTTTTTAAACTTCTTTTTTAAATAAAGAGGTGTGGAAAAAATTGTCTTTTCTTTTATTATCTGTAACTGTTGTTGCTTGCATGCTTACATATTTCTGTCTTTAGCAAACACTACACTTTTCATTCATGCATATTTTGTTACTCAGCTTACACCAGCTTTTCTTGACAGAAATTTTGAAATTCAGTTGACCTTATTAAACTGGACTGAAAAACTGAGAACTTAAATCCTAAAACTGTACAAGAATTCAGCTTGCCTAATTCTGATCTCAAAATTCATGTTATGGATGATTCAGACTTTGTGAGGAGGACAATGCATACAAAAAAGAAAAAATATTTCTTAATGCTACTGCTGAATCCTGACTTACTTAAAAACTTCATATCAGCATCCTGCTTCCCCCATAATGGTAGATTTTCCTGAAACTTTTCTCATTTTCTAATGTTAGAATCAAAATATTTTTTTCTGATTCTTCTCTATCTGTGATCATAAAGCTGTTAATAAATCCAACTGCTGTATTCCCAAGACATATTCAAAAGACATAACTACCTAACAATTCCTTGTGCCAAAATCCTGAACTAATTGGATTTGAAATTTCAGGCCAAATCAATAATAAAAATAGGCCATAACTTTTTAATGGAGTTTAATCTAAATATTTTTCAACAGAGAAAATCTGTTTCTGGAGAGTAACAACTGTTTCCAGCTTGGATCCATATTTATTTCCTTCCATGGAAATTGTCCTAAGAGAAAATGAGAGCTTGTCTGTCTAGTAAAGACTAAATTTGCATCCATAAATGAAGACTCTATCATAAAAGATGTCTTGATATTTTCAATATTTTAATAGAAATACTAGTCTCTGGACAAGAAGAAGGGTCTCAGTTGATGTTTTCAGCATTTGTTTCATTCTGCTGTAGTTCATCTCTAAGTTGTTATTGTACATGACAATGATTGCACCTGAGCAGAAAGTGAATAAGCCTTCCCCAGTTGTCAGAGTCCAGAAGTGCAAGGATTACTTCTATGATGCATTTTTTATGGTCATCCAGGCAGGTGAAGTGAGAGTTTGGATACAGGAGTAACGTAATTTGACAGCTCTTTTCCTCTTATAAGCTTCAGTGAGATGCAGGAGGTCTGGGGTGTAATAGTAGAGCCATTCCAGCTTTACTGAAAATATTGGGAGAAGGGACACTCAAGGTGACAGATTTAAAAATTGTGTCAATTAACTAGCAGACTTGACATAAAAATCATACAGATAGAAAGATACCTAAAACTATTATCTTAGGAAGAATTCATTTTGATGGTTCAAGAAGATACAAGTCATCTCAGAGCAAAATATTACAATGTTAATTAAGAAGAGTGTTTCAAAGCAGAATTAAAAGGAAGACCAGAAAAATAAAAGTCGGCATCAGGTGATGCCACTAGTTGAAATGAACTCTGGCATTCATTAAAAACATTGTTTGAAGAATTCAGACATTTGCAGTCAGAAACAGAAATTGAAATGGCCAGCAGTAGAATATTTAAAAACAGAAACCAGAATGGTCCTGGAATAAATGCCTGCAGGGAAATTCTTTCTAAATTTCTGATTTAGGACAAAGAAGTATTGATTCAGGATGCCTGTGAACATGGTATCAGACAGCAATAGTCATGGTGGGGCTGAAGGGTTCTTAGCTTAAACAAGAAATAAAAGACCACAAGGACCACAAAAGAATTCTAGGAAAAGTTTTATCACCAGTTTGAGAAAAGACATATTGAATTAGTGGAAGAAACTAATTTCTACAATAGATTTCCATTAAGTTTTAGACAAGACAGTTTGCTTGCTTCTTCAGTCACTTATGTAACTTATGTGACACTGCAAAATGTGGGTAAGACTGCTTCCCTATTCTGGATACTGGCAAAAGAAATATGCTGGCCTGTAAAGTGCTTGAGTACTAGAGTACTGCCACCTATATCAAAGCATGATGGATGGATGGATGGATGGATGGATGGATAAACAGGTGGGTAGATGGGTAGGTGTATTACACAGAAATGTAAAATAATTCAGTATGCAAGCGTGTATACTTGTAGGTGTTATATGGATGGTGGTAAGCAAAGCTGATTATTAAAAAATGTTGAAACAGTGATGCAGGAAGAATTCAACATCACTGAAGGACTGGCATCTGTGAAGGCCACTAAGAGTACTTTTTGATTACTGATAGCTGTTTTGCAAAGGGTCACAGGGAGATAGTATTTTGGGGTAGTTCCATGTCACCAACAGTGCTTCACATCACTTGGAGACTATTTTTCTTCTTCAAAGGATTTTATAAGGGTTAACTAATTCTTCCAGTGTCCTTAGGGCTTCAAACGAGGAAGTGGATGATGTGAATTTGAATTTGTTCAGGCTCAGAATGACTTTCTGAGCTGTAGGTTACTTAAAAAACAGAATCATCAAGTTTTTAAAAGTGACATGAACCTTGATCCTTTTTTTTTGCAAAGTAGGTGTAGGCCCTAATCTCTACAAGGAATAGACACATCTCCCTACAGCCTTGAGATGGTTCTCAGCAGTCCTGAGCTAGGGAGATGAAATAGATAATGAGGTTTACTTGAATCTCATAGTCAGGGGGACTAAGTCCCAGAGAGAAGTGGGATTTAAGATACAGTCCCATTCACAGAGTTTCTTTTCTGGCTACTTCTAAGCAACTGTTCTTTATTCACTCTTGTAGATCCCCCTCTGAGACCAGTATCCCCCTGCAACGTCCTGTAGAGCGCTCTTTGCTCTAGGGGAAACGCTTTATGAAGTTCAGCATCATGACTCCCAGCACAATGGGTCTGAAATTACTTTTCTGTATGCAACTCCAAATCACAGGCTCAGTCTCAGAGCTGGGCTAGTGGTCTAGGTTATTAATTTTATTGCCTTCCTATCTCCTGCCCTAGACTATAAGTGGACCAAGAGGTAGTTTTATATTCTGTGATTGCACAATTCCTATGTTCTGGTTCACCTATATAACATGTTATACTAGCACTACAGCTCCTAATAGTACTACTACTATTTCTACAGATACAGCTACCATTACTACTAATAGTACTAAATATGACAGATCTGAGAATCTAGTCATAAATATGTATCCCTTTCCTCAGTACCCTAAATTCAACTCCATCAGAAGCAAGTCACATGCTGAAGTAACAGGAAAGGAAAGGAACAGGGCATGTGTGTTTCAAAGGTAAGGTATACTTACAGCAGAGTATAGTAATGAATAGTTAGTCTATATAAACACAGTCATTTTGTATTACCTATTACACACCTACCAGTATATTTGCTTTATTGAGTCTTTTTGCACCATGGCAGCAATAATGTCAGTATGTAATGTCAGTAATGTCAGCAGTAATGGATTGCTTAACAGTGTACCAGTCTGTCCCTGTTCTGAATTGAGGGTCTTCTACTACATTTAGACTGCTGTGTGCTGATATAAAATAGAAAGTTGCAGTGATAATTATGTGGTCCAAATGTCAGTCTTTGAATTGTCACAGCTCAGTCAGTTCTAATGCTCTGAGTGTAAACCTCGAAAAAATGGCTTCTGTGTCATACTTCCAAGCAGGCAGGATGTGAATATATGTATTTAAAGCACAGCACTATGGCCATCTCCTGTTCTCTGATACCATGTTCTTGGGACTAATCCGGGAGAGAAGCCATGGTGCTGCCTAGCGCCATCCATGCCAGGGTCCCTGCTGGAAGGCATGTTTTCTAGCCAAACCCAGAACCAGTCCCCTGCTCTGTGACTTGGTGCCACACTCCCATGTGTTATGGAAGCTGGAGTAAATGAACCTAATCTCCAGTACAGTTAAAGGGACCTGAAAGCCCTGTGAAAATACAGACTTTTTATTTAGATACCTAGATGTTTTACTTACAGTACTTAATGTTGCGTCAAGAGAGGCTTTGGAAGGTACCCAATTTATTGTTATAAGTCCGGTCGCGTTCAGTACACTGAACTATCACGATTACGGATTCACAAATAACGTAGGCACCTTTCATCTAGTCGTGCTGCATGAACTATCACGGCCACACTTAAAGTGTCTGGTCGCGTTCAATGACCACTATCACACTAGAGCAACAAATCAAAGCAATTTATTAAAGCAACAGACACACAGGTTCTTTGGATTACCGGTGATAAATTCACTGACTGCAAGGCACATGCAAATACCAAAGCTTTGGACAATACAGATGCATCAGAAGACATAAAAGTGACTCTATAGAGGTTTCTAAGTTTCCCGCGGAGGCACTTGGTATAACCAAGTGTTAGATTCTTACCCAAAGGCGTCCCGATGGGGGGGAAGAGAGGCTCAGCCCGTCGACTGATCCCAGAGGTCAGAGTAGTACATGATGGTATCTTCCCTAACATCCCCTCTCTCTTAGGCCAATTTATAGTACTTTTACCTTTCAGGTGGAGCTTGAGGGACTCTAGTCATACATACTTTTGTTACGATTGGTGTAAAACTTTCTCGCTTCGTTTTAAAGGTATAGGCTCAGAAAAATTCAGAGCGCAGGCTCAGTGAGGAGTGGTCTCACCTTAGAGGCGGGTAGGTTTTGGGATAGAGGTGTGTTTTGGTATTATAATGATATTATAATGAGCAAAGTTTACCAAAAGGACAGCATTTTGTCAAAATCATGACAGTTTGTTGGCTCAGGGTATCGATTATGCAGCTTATCGGTGCTGTGGTCCTCTTCTGAGTCCCTTATCACAGAGCTTGGCCGTGGTGTCTCCACAACACTCCTCCCTCTGGGCAACTCCCCTTAGAGCCAGTGCACCAGGCTCCCCTGATGTTGCTGACATACAAGGTTGCAGGCTGTCCTGGTTTCAGCTGGGATAGAGTTAATTTTCTTCCTAGCAGCAGGCATAGTGCTGTGGTTTGGATTTAGTAGGAGAAGAATGTTGATAACACGCTGATGTTTTTAGTTGTTGCTGAGTACTGCTTATGCTAGTCAAGGACTTTTTCAGCTTCCCATGCTCTGCCAGGCGCACAAGAAACTGGGAGGGGGCACAGCCAGAATAGTTGATCCAAACTGACCAAAGGGCTATTCCATACTATATGGCGTCATGCTCAGTATATAAACTGGGGGGGGGGTGGCCAGGGGCAGCGATTGCTGCTCGGGAACTGTCTGGGTATCGGTCGGCGGGTGGTGAGCAATTGCATTGTGCATCACTTGCTTCGTATATCATTATTATTATTATCATTATTATACTGTTACTATTAGCATTACTATTTTACTTTATTTCAATTATTAAACTGTTCTTATCTCAACCCAGGAGTGTTTCTCACTCTTACTCCTCCGATTCTCTCCCCCATCCCATCGGGGTAGGGGGAGTGAGCGAGCGGCTGCGTGGTGCTTAGTTGCTGGCTGGGGCTAAACCACGACAGTCCTTTTTGGCGCCCAATGTGGGGCACGAAGGGTTTGAGATAACAACAGATTAACCAGAGTGTATTAAGGAATCTGTTAACAGTTGCCGGTCACGATATTAGTTCATCTGATCTGCACCATGTTCTTTTTTTTGCAGCACGCGTTAAAGCTTGCTGTCAGTTTGTGTAGTGTGCTATGCTCTGCAGTGATTCATGATCTTTTGCTTGGGAGGCTCCTTATCAAAACCCTGACCTTGAGCATTCTTTGGTATTTGGGTTTCATACAGAAGTCACTACTGTACTTCGGGTACTACCTCATAGAGAGAGTTAGCAATTATACTTCTTACTCCGAGAGGCTTGTTGTGGAGGAAATACAGAATGGCACCTTTGCTGCTTTCTTCTATGATGTTTCCTCCTTCATTACAACAACTTTCCTGTATCTTGAACACCCCTGGGCAGTTAAGATACTTCTATTGATAATTCTTGGGAATGTTGTTTCCGTTTTGATAAAGGTCAGTAAGCAGTTTAAAAATACCATCCAGAGATCTACCCCAAGGCTGGAGAGTTATGAGTGGCAGGGTGTGTGGGATCGTATGCGCAAGTACCTAGGGCAGTGGGGACCTCCAGTGTTTTGGAACTTCACCCCTGAACAAGTGCAGAATCCTGAAGAACTAGTCAAGTATTTGGAAGAAGTATGTTGTCACCCTGGTAGCTCCAGAGAGACACAAATCATTGCAACATGCTGGGGACTGGCCCATGCCTATCGAGCCGTGGTCAACACTAATCAGTACCCTCAAAAGAAAGAGAAGGTCTCTGGATCTGATGACAAAACAACAAGCACTGTGGCTACTCAAACCCCCACTACAGGCCCTGCGGCTACTCCAACCCCCACTACAGGCCTTGCAGCTACTCAAACCCCTGCCCCAGGCACTGTGGCTACTCCAGCCACAGCCATGAGCACTGCGGCTACTCAAACCACAGCCATGGGCACTGCGGCTACTCAAACCCCAGTGACGGACACTGCGGCTAAACCAGAGAACCAACCTGCGCCGGTATCAGTTGCCCCTATACAGAAGAAAAAGAACACGAGGAAATCAGTTCGTTTAGTAAGGGATGAAGATGAACCAGGGCCATCACGAGAACCAGAGGAGGAAGAACCCATAAATGAGATGGTGACCACCCGATCCCTATCCCTGAGTGAGCTGCGAGATATGCGAAAAGATTTCGGTCATCATCCAGGCGAGCACATCATCACCTGGCTGCTCCGATGCTGGGATAACGGGGCCAGTAGCCTTGATTTAGAGGGTAGGGAAGCCAAGCAGCTGGGATCCCTTTCTAGGGAAGGGGGCATTGACAAAGCAATTGGAAAAGGGGCAAAACCGCTCAGCCTCTGGAGGCGACTTCTGTCAAGCGTGAAGGAAAGGCATCCCTTCAAGGAGGATGTTTTATACCACCCAAGCAAATGGACCACCGTAGAGAAAGGTATCCAGTACCTGAGGGAATTAGGCGTGCTGCAGGTGATTTACAGTGACCTGAATGATGAGCAGTTACCCAAAGATCCAGATGAAGTCAGGTGCACACAATCCATGTGGCGGAAGGTGGTACGGAGCGCACCAGCATCGTATTCCAACTCGTTGGCAATACTGGCCTGGAAAGACGACGAGGCACCAACGGTGGATGAAGTGGCTAGACGACTCCGGGACTACGAAGAAAAGCTCTCTTCCTCCCTACGGGCCTGTGTCTCGGCTGTGGAAAAACTGTCTGAAAAAATATGCCAAGAGTTCCAACAACTCAGAGAGGATCTGTCCTACTCCCCACCTGCACGGACCAGTGTCTCAGCCATTAGGAGTCAACGTCCCTATGCTCAAGAGAGAGGATATAGAGGATACACACCACGGGGCACCCTGGGGTTTTACCTGTGTGATTATGGAGAGGACATGAGAAAGTGGGATGGAAAACCCACCTCAACCTTAGAGGCACGGGTGCGTGAGTTGCAAGGAAAAACTATTAGAAAAGGCGGTTCTCCCAGGAAAATTGCAGCTCCAGTTTCCAGTGAGCATTTCCCGAGACAGAGTAAGAGGGCTAATTTTACTTCCGACCTTAATCAGGGGACTTTTGATTCACATTTACAGGAAGTGAACAGCGAATACTGTGACCAGTGTTAGAGGGGCCCTGCCTCCAGCCAGGTGGAGGAAAGGGACAACCGGGTTTACTGGACTGTGTGGATTCGATGGCCTGGAATGTCAGACCCACAGGAGTATAAGGCTCTAGTGGACACTGGTGCACAGTGCACGCTAATGCCATCAAACTATAGAGGGGCAGAACCCATTTGTATTCCTGGAGTGACAGGGGGATCCCAACAGCTAACTGTACTGGAAGCTGAAGTGAGCCTAACTGGGAATGAGTGGCAAAAGCACCCCATTGTGACTGGCCCAGAGGCTCCGTGCATCCTTGGCATAGACTACCTCAGGAGAGGGTATTTCAAGGACCCAAAAGGGTACCGGTGGGCTTTTGGTATAGCTGCTTTGGAGATGGAGGAAATTAAACAGTTGTCCACCTTGCCCGGTCTCTCGGAGGACCCTTCGATTGTAGGGTTGCTGAAGGTTGAGGAACAACAGGTGCCGATTGCTACCACAACTGTGCACAGGCGGCAATATCGCACCAACCGAGACTCCCTGATTCCCATCCATAAGCTGATTTGTCGACTGGAGAGCCAGGGAGTGATCAGCAAGACTCGCTCACCCTTTAACAGTCCCATATGGCCAGTGCAAAAGTCTAATGGGGAGTGGAGACTGACAGTGGACTATCGTGGCCTGAACGAAGTTACACCGCCGCTGAGTGCTGCCGTGCCAGACATGCTAGAACTTCAATATGAACTGGAGTCAAAGGCAGCTAAGTGGTATGCCACAATTGATATTGCTAATGCATTTTTCTCCATCCCTTTGGCAGCAGAGTGCAGGCCCCAGTTTGCTTTTACCTGGAGGGGTGTTCAGTACACCTGGAACTGACTGCCCCAGGGGTGGAAGCACAGCCCCACCATTTGCCATGGACTGATCCAGACAGCACTGGAACAGGGTGAAGCTCCAGAACATCTGCAGTACATTGATGACATCATTGTGTGGGGCAACACAGCAGAAGAAGTTTTTGAGAAGGGAAAGAAAATAGTCCAAATCCTTCTGAAGGCTGGTTTTGCCATAAAACAGAGTAAGGTCAAGGGACCTGCACAGGAGACCCAGTTTTTAGGAATAAAATGGCAAGATGGACGTCGTCAGATCCCAATGGATGTGATCAACAAAATAACAGCTATGTCCCCACCAACTAGCAAAAAGGAAACACAAGCTTTCTTAGGCGTTGTGGGGTTTTGGAGAATGCATATTCCAAATTACAGTCAGATCGTAAGCCCTCTCTACCAGGTGACCTGGAAGAAGAACGAATTCAAATGGGGCCCTGAGAAACAACAAGCCTTTGAACAAATTAAACGGGAGATAGTTCATGCAGTAGCCCTTGGGCCAGTCCGGACAGGGCAGGATATTAAAAATGTGCTCTACACTGCAGCCGGGGAGAATGGCCCTACCTGGAGCCTCTGGCAGAAAGCACCAGGGGAGACTCGAGGTCGACCCCTAGGGTTTTGGAGTCGGGGATACAGAGGATCCGAAGCCCGCTATACTCCAACTGAGAAAGAGATACTGGCAGTATATGAAGGGGTTCGAGCTGCTTCAGAAGTGGTTGGTACTGAAGCACAGCTCCTGCTGGCACCCCGACTGCCGGTGTTGGGCTGGATGTTCAAAGGGAGGGTGCCCTCTACACATCATGCAACTGATGCTACATGGAGTAAGTGGGTTGCATTGATCACACAACGGGCTCGAATAGGAAACCCCAGTCGCCCAGGAATCTTGGAAGTGATCATGGACTGGCCAGAAGGAAAAAACCTTAGAATATCACCAGAGGAGGAGGTGACACGTGCTGAAGAGGCCCCACTGTATAATAAATTGCCAGAAAATGAAAAGCAATATGCCCTGTTCACTGATGGGTCCTGTCGTCTTGTGGGAAAGCATCGGAGGTGGAAAGCTGCTGTATGGATTCCTATACGACAAGTCGCAGAAACTGCTGAAGGAGAAGGGGAGTCGAGTCAGTTTGCAGAGGTGAAAGCCATTCAGCTGGCTTTAGATATTGCTGAAAGAGAAAAGTGGCCAGTCCTTTATCTCTATACTGAGTCATGGATGGTGGCAAATGCCCTGTGGGGGTGGCTGCAGCAATGGAAGCAGAGCAACTGGCAGCGCAGAGGCAAACCAATCTGGGCTGCCGCATTGTGGCAAGATATCGCTGCCCGGGTAGAGAACCTGGTTGTAAAAGTTCGTCATGTAGATGCTCATGTACCTAAGAGTCGGGCCACTGAAGAACATCAAAACAACCAGCAAGTAGATCAGGCTGCTAAGATTGAAGTGGCTCAGGTGGATTTGGACTGGCAACATAAGGGTGAATTATATATAGCTCGGTGGGCCCATGACGCCTCAGGCCATCAAGGAAGGGATGCAACGTATAAATGGGCTCGTGATCGAGGGGTGGACTTAACTATGGACAGTATTGCACAGGTTATTCATGAATGTGAAACATGCGCTGCAATCAAGCAAGCCAAGCAGTTCAAGCCCCTTGGGTATAGTGAACGATGGCTGAAATATAAATATGGGGAGGCCTGGCAGATTGATTACATCACACTCCCACAGACCCGCCAAGGCAAGCGCTATGTGCTCACCATGGTGGAAGCAACCACCGGATGGCTGGAAACATATCCCGTGCCCCATGCCACCGCCCGGAACACCATCCTGGGCCTTGAAAAGCAAGTCCTGTGGTGACATGGCACACCAGAAAGAATCGAGTCAGACAACGGGACTCATTTCCGAAACAACCTCATAGACACCTGGGCCAAAGAGCATGGCATTGAGTGGGTGTATCACATCCCCTACCATGCACCAGCCTCCGGGAAAATTGAGCGACACAATGGATTGTTAAAGACTACCCTGAGAGCAATGGGTGGTGGGACATTTAAACATTGGGATACACATTTAGCAAAAGCCACCTGGTTAGTTAACACCAGGGGATCTGCCAATCGAGCTGGCCCTGCCCAATCAAAACTTCTACGTACTGTAGAAGGAGATAAAGTTCCTGTAGTGCACATGAAAAATATGCTGGGGAAGACAGTCTGGGTTACTTCCCCCTCTGGCAAAGGCAAACCCATTCGTGGGATTGCTTTTGCTCAAGGACCTGGGTGCACTTGGTGGGTGATGCGAAAGGATGGGGAAGCCCAATGTGTACCTCAAGGGGATTTGATTTTGGGTGAAAATAGCCAATGAACTGAATTGTATATTATTAATTGCTTTATAATACTGTATGTTATCTCTTAACTGTATGTTATCTCTTAACTGCATGTTAATATAATAATACAGTAGGTTAATATTAAGTATATAATACTGTATATTATGATTGCTATATGCCACATCAATGGTATTGCAGTAAGAATTGCCCAGATTAATGAAAATGAACTTTGATGAAATCATGTTGGAATGAGAACTGACTTCAGCATGCAACAGTCCAACACTGCACACCACCTCTCCTGCTCTGAAAGACTGTGATGACAGATGGAACCCAAAGTCATGGGCTAAATGAACTCAATGGACATTTTAGAGGGATGGGCCATAGACGAAGGGAATGATATCTGTGTGTATATCAAGATAGGGAAAGGGGTGGTGATTAATTGGAACACATTGGAAAGGGGAGGGCCTGTGCATGACGTAGATGGTATAGAATAAGAGGTGGATACTGTCCTGGTTTCGGCTGGGGTAGAGTTAATTTTCTTCCTAGCAGCAGGCATAGTGCTGTGTTTTGGATTTAGTAGGAGAAGAATGTTGATAACATGCTGATGTTTTTAGTTGTTGCTGAGTACTGCTTATGCTAGTCAAGGACTTTTTCAGCTTCCCATGCTCTGCCAGGCGCACAAGAAACTGGGAGGGGGCACAGCCAGAATAGTTGATCCAAACTGACCAAAGGGCTATTCCATACCATATGGCGTCATGCTCAGTATAGAAACTGGGGGGGGGGGGGGTGGCCAGGGGCAGCGATCGCTGCTCGGGAACTGTCTGAGTATCGGTTGGCGGGTGGTGAGCAATTGCATTGTGCATCACTTGCTTCGTATATCATTATTATTATTATCATTATTATACTGTTACTATTAGCATTACTTTTTTACTTTATTTCAATTATTAAACTGTTCTTATCTCAACCCAGGAGTGTTTCTCACTCTTACTCTTCCAATTCTCTCCCCCATCCCACCGGGGTAGGGGGAGTGAGCGAGCGGCTGCGTGGTGCTTAGTTGCTGGCTGGGGCTAAACCACGACACAGGCTTAGGGAACTCCCTGTGGGATAGATTCCTTGCATCCAGCTGCATTCCACCCGGAAAGCTTCTTCAATGCTGTGCCTTTCTTGAAATCATAAATCTAAGTCTAATGTCTAAGTCACCTCCAGCAATTACTCCACACTTAAATATACTTAAATGAAGACACTTAGATGCTTTACTTTAAGTGTCAGCTTAAAAAAACATTGACCATAACTAGAGGAAAATTAAGACCTTTTTTTCATCATTTTGTCACTGGTCAAGGGCTGTAAAATGCAATAAAATCAGAATGTACTGATCTATTTCAAGTTACAGTGTTCTGAGACATCAAATTATGGTATATACAGAGCCCTTAATTATGACATCTGAATACTTCTCTGTCCTCAGCAACTCTCTCTTGCTGGTCTTGAGGCAGCAACAACTGTCCAAAAATATTTTAGTCCTTTTCAAGAGTAGGGCACTTCACATTTCCATAAAAGATTCTTGACACAATGTGCAAATAAATTGCTACAGATGTAGAAAACTATTTATGCGTGTTATTAACACTTTACAATTCAGATTAATGGACTAATCTGTCCTTCTTTGTTCCCTTCTCAGAAGGGAACCCTTGGCACAGGAGTCACTTTGTAGTGTTTCAGAAATTGCTCTAAAATGTGCAGTTTAACTTTCTTGCTATCAGTTTACCAGACCCTTATGCATCATTCGGAAATTGTGAAGAAAAAAAAAAAAACAAAACACGTCTAGTGTTTTTCTACTTTTCCAGTATGCAGAAAGTAATTATGGTGTCTAAAACAGTGCAAATGGTACAAGAAGAATTATCAGGTACCATCAAAACAGTTTGAATCTTGTACCACAATGACTGAAAAATATATAATAAATATAACAAAGCACTTTACAGACACTTATCAGAAACTTAAGACATTTGGGAAATAGGTAAAGGATAAACAAGGGTTGCTTCAAATGTCTTCTCATTAAAATATAAATATGTGTGTGTGTATATATATGAACACACATAGAAGTAAAGCAACCTCTAGAACAGAGTAAAACAATTTCTGACAACATACAGCTCTATATAGCAATAGGAAATTGTTGCATATCATATATATGTAAAAGAGCTGGGGACTTTTAAGTAGCTAGAATGTAATTATTTGCTTTGGAGTTCAGCCAGCAAACTGGAGTTAGCTACTTTGTTCTCAGACCTAAGCAAGCATGTGTAGTGATGTCTGTGTGGTAAAAGAGAAAGATACACTACAGGTTCGATGTTAAGGCATACCACTTTCAATAAACATGGATCAGGCAGATGGGTCATATTTTTCCATCTCCTTGAACTCTATTTAGTTTTAGTTTTTCCTTGTTGCTAGCATTTTGTTGTATTGTGCACAAACAAAGAAAAAAATCCTGACTATTAGTGACAGAGGATTGTTTCTTATAGGGTTTTTTTCAACTGTCTTTGGTGACAAGCAGTAGGCTCTAATCCAGGGCTTTAGCAGGGCAGACAGAGCTTTAAAGGCAAAAAATAATTCTGAAATTTCACACCCGGCATTATGTTATTTGCAAGTTGAGACTCTGAGTCTTGGGGGACTGGGAAAAGATGGAGGGAACAAATTTTGTAATGCAAAATGGCAAGTATTAATTTGACATCATAAAGAAATGTTTTTTTCTTGGATATGACTGTCTACTGTGCTTTCTCATTTTGTGAAACGACATCTTGCTTTTGCTTTTCAAATACTTTTGGGTTACATTTAAAATTTCACTGGATGAGCCAGAAAGAAATAATACTGAGCATGCAATTGCATCAGGTCAGATTCTGACCTTCACATTACACATTCTTGGCAGTCAGTGATGTGTCATGATCCTTTCCCACCCTGATATCTGCTCTAACTTCAGAAGATGAAAGCCTTCAGACTTCTAAGAATTGCTCTGCCTCCCCAGACAAATGCTGTAGTATGCAACAATATTTTCCATTTCCACATATACCACCATTTCCACAGAATGACATGTAGGTTATGTCATTCTGATCAGAAACCCTATTGGTTTGCACTCTGTGGTCCCCTCTTCACATGATGCATATCTCTATCTTTGGACACCTCACACTGAAGCAACAAAATACTGTGCAATGTCTCCTACTGCACAACTAACTTGCATGTCTCATAATTACATTGCCATTTCTCATGAGGCCCAAGAAATAAACAAATGTCTTACATGTTTTCTATAGCTCTCCTCTCTTAAAATAATTAGATAGTATCTTTTTCAATACTCACCTTAGCCTCTGCTGATTGCCGTTCATTTGGACAGTTCAGGATCATGAGTTTTGCTCCCTGATAAGAAGATCTGAGGTTTAGAAAAACATATGGCAGAACTGTATTTTCAGAAGAGTCCTCTTTACCATTCTGCCTTCTTCAGGCCTGATCTCTGACTCTGAACTAAAACTTAAAAGTCCTAGGAAACAGGTAAGTGGAAATTGTTGCTCGGCAGGAATTAAGGTTGTTTCCAGTGGCAAAGCATAGAAGCATGGCACGTCTTGAAAGAAATGAGTCGGGCTTTCCTGTTAGAGCAGCTCCCAGGGCTCACCTCTTCCTTTCATATATTCATGCTTTATGACAAGTTCTGCCCTTGAAACTCCACACATATGATAACTATGACAGCACTTATTTCAACCTGAGATATGCACAGAAAAGCTATTTTCTAATAAATAACTATCACTTCGTCCTTCCATGAGCTCCCATTGCAATGAATGTTGCAAAGCATTGATATTGTTGAACAAAGACATTGAAAACAAATAAAAGCTCACCTGGTATGGACTTCTGCAGTTCCCTTTCCTCTGTGCACAGTGGCTACCTGGCAGCTGGCCATCAGTGCTTAACCCCATTAAGCAATACTAAACCAAAATTATTATTTCTAGGTATGCCCCCACACAAAACCCTTTTGTGAGACATTATTTATCCAACTTCAGGCAGAGCTGTCTTTGGCTATCTCTGACAAAGCTCTTTGGATCTGAATGGGATATCAGTTGTACAGCACTCAGATAATTAGTCCATTTTTAGAGGAGATACAGTAGTTGCATGTAAAACAGGGTGCTACTTTATTTACATTACAGCCAACAAGGGCTTTGCTTTTGACTTCAAAATGGACAAAATGCTATCTATGCATCCACAGCAACACCTTCTGTGTAAACGATTGTAAACTTTCCCTGCTGCTCAAAAAAGGGAAAGGGAAAGGAAAAGGAAAAAGGGGAAAAAAGAGGGATCCTCAATGGAACCAGTTTCTATTATTGACTCTTGACACTGCCTTAGTCATACCTGGTAGCAAATAGTAGAAAGGGAATAAGAAACAGATTTAGACTTTTCCAAGTTTCAATTTTTCATTTCAGAACAACTGAACTTTATATAGGGTGACTGAAATAGCTATTGCTGGACTAAGGAATCTGGAGTCTAGTGCAAAACCCCTTGAACTCTGTTCTGGCTCCTCCCCCAGTCCATGGGGTTTGGATCAGGCCCTCAGATGCCATGCATGTAAAAGCTGTTGTCATTTTGTCATCTTATGTTGTTTTCCTACTTAGCACCGAATTTTCAGAAATAAAGGATTAAAGATTAGGAGCAATACTAAGGAAAAATGGATTGTACAGATGACAAGGATTGTAAATCATGTCAGTGTGTGCTGGAAAGCTCCTCACAGCTAGAGCGACATAAGCTACAGAGATGCAGCCTGCATCTCCAGAAAGCAGACGTTCCCTGCCACAATTTTAAAGAGGCACTTATCAAGCTACACATTGTTCAATCACACAAATACTTCTCTTTTTTTTCTCAGTTTCCAGAAATATTTTTTTGCTCATGCCATATTAGAATGACAATGGCATCTAAGTCAAGGTTAAGCCCACAGCAGAGTGATGAGCATCCTATCTGAATGTGGCATACATGTATAGCCATAGCACAAAGCATCATCTTTATCTTTGTACATCCCCTGGATGTTTGCTGTAATCATCCAGCAATACTATTTTCAACAGTAAAAAGAAGAAACACTTGTATATTGGAACATTGCATTAAAAAAAAAAAAAGAATAAGAATTAAACCCTTTCTTGTATGTTGTACATTTTCTACATATGCGCACATGGACGCAGGCACAGACACGCCAGGCATTGCATAAGCTATTTGATATTTAATCTGAATGCAGCTGTTTAGATATTTGTTTGGTCTGTCTCTGGATTTTTCATTAAAAATATGTGGTTAACAGCAGCCAACCTGATTTGCATGTGTGTGTGTCTGATTTGTTCACTGTTATGCCTCCTGTGCCCTACATCTTAATCACATCCAGGCACCCGCCCCATTACATTACCAGAAGGGAAGTGATGGACATCCCTTGACTCTCTTCATGACCCCCTGATAATCCTGTTTCATACACAGGCTCCCTGCTGTATAAAACACAAAAGCTGCCACTGTAGTTCTTTACTTCCAGTCGATATTCTGACAGACTTGATCTAGCAAATTAGTATGCTATGGTAGGGGCATGACAAAAGGCCCTTTTGACACACTCTGAATCGATACAAAGGCCAACAGAGAGCCATTTCACTGTAGTTCTGTTATTTTTCCCCTTTTGATGACCCTTCTTTTTTTTTTTTTTTTAGCTTGTATGACCTTGTCAGATTTAAAAACATAATGTTAGAAAAGTCATCCTTGCACAGGGGAAGAAAAATATAAACATGCAGAAATGCAAGAATACCAATATAAAATTAAAATACAGCTGGATCAGAGGAGTAGAGGTTTTCTTGTGTGAATTTGTTTGTCCTTCACACTGCTGAAATCTCTACATGCTTCAAATGTCAGAGTATAGAAGTAAACAGACTGTTCTGGCCATGAATGTTGTGTTACATCTGAATATTATTATTCTTTCTTTTAAAAAAGATGAAAAAATCATCTTAGAGGATTAAAAATGTATATCTTAGTCATATTTCTTGGCATGAATGATCTTGCAGTAGCATCATGTATTTTGCAATTCAAAAATTGTAGTCACATTTACTTAATTTTCAAGTGCTTATGCTGTGAAATTTGACTGAATTTATGCTGATATTAATTATACTATGCAAAGAAAAATACTTTTCAGCATGTGCTATATATAAAAAAATCTATAGAGCAACTTAATTCGTATCTGAAAGTTTATCTACAGACATTGCACCTGTTCAAAATGATTTATTCATACAGAAACTACAGACTTAATTGACTTGCATCTTTAAGCAATATTATATATGTATTTCTCTACCTCTGCAAGAATTACTCATTTGTTCAGAGTCACTGTCATTTTAATTAGGTTTACACCTTTACCAGTTTAATCGTTTTTATGTTGGCCAAATCTATAAAAGATTTACATTTATCTCATAATAGATACTTAAGTGTCACTATATCCAGGTATACATAGATGCTATAGCTTTGCCTTATGATCATTTTAAGGGTGTAATTATGTCATAATAAGGCCTAATTCTTGTAATTTACATGCTTTTATGTTTTTCTTAAAGAATGCTCCATCCTCTTAAATTAAAAACAAGCACTCAAATATATTTTCTTTTTCATACTAACAAACTAAAAAATACCTACTCAAAGCCACTTTCTAAACCTAATCTTAAAATTTTAAATTTTCAAGCTGAAAGAAAACTTAAGTCAGTAAAAAATGAGACATTCCCAGTTTAGAAAGCACTTTACTGTAACTCACTGTCCTGGTTTCGGCTGGGACAGAGTTAATTTTCTTCCTAGCAGCAGGCATAGTGCTGTGTTTTGGATTTAGTAGGAGAAGAATGTTGATAACATGCTGATGTTTTTAGTTGTTGCTGAGTACTGCTTATGCTAGTCAAGGACTTTTTCAGCTTCCCATGCTCTGCCAGGCGCACAAGAAACTGGGAGGGGGCACAGCCAGAATAGTTGATCCAAACTGACCAAAGGGCTATTCCATACCATATGACATCATGCTCAGTATAGAAACTGGGGGGGGGTGGCCAGGGATCAGCGATCGCTGCTCGGGAACTGTCTGAGTATCGGTCGGCGGGTGGTGAGCAATTGCATTGTGCATCACTTGCTTCGTATATCATTATTATTATTATCATTATTATACTGTTACTATTAGCATTACTTTTTTACTTTATTTCAATTATTAAACTGTTCTTATCTCAACCCGGGAGTGTTTCTCACTCTTACTCCTCCGATTCTCTCCCCCATCCCATCGGGGTAGGGGGAATGAGCGAGCGGCTGGGTGGTGCTTAGTTGCTGGCTGGGGCTAAACCACGACACTCACAGAGAAACGTTTTCCAAAAATACAGGTGCACAAATTAATCCAGTATTTGCTGTACAGTATGTACATCTGCTCAAGGGTAGGAAGGCCCTGCAGAGGGACCTGGACAGGCTGGACCGATGGGCCGAGGCCAACTGTATGAGGTTCAACAAGGCCAAGTGCCGGGTCCTGCACTTGGGTCACAACAACCCCATGCAATGCTACAGGCTTGGGGAAGAGTGGCTGGAAAGCTGCCTGGCTGAAAAGGATCTGGAGGTGCTGGTCAACAGCCGGCTGAACATGAGCCAGCAGTGTGCCCAGGTGGCCAAGAAGGCCAACAGCATCCTGGCCTGTATCAGGAATAGCGTGGCCAGCAGGAGCAGGGAGGTGATTGTCACCCTGTACTCGGCGCTGGGGAGGCCGCACCTGGAATACTGTGTCCAGTTTTGGGCCCCTCACTACAAGAACGACATTGAGGTGCTGGAGCACATCCAGAGAAGGGCAACGAAGCTGGGGAAGGGTCTGGAGCACAGGCCTTATGAGGAGCAGCTGAGGGAACTGGGATTGTTTAGCCTAGAGAAGAGGAGGCTGAGGGGAGACCTTATCGCTCTCTACAACTACCTGAAAGGAGGTTGTAGTGAGGTGGGTGTTGGTCTCTTCTCCCATGTAGTTAGCGATAGGACGAGAGGAAATGGGCTCAAGCTGCGCCAGGGGAGGTTTAGATTGGATATTAGGAAAAATTTCTTAACAGAAAGGGTAGTCAAGCATTGGAACAGGCTGCCCAGAGAGGTGGTTTAGTGTACTCTACCCTTAATTGGTTTAATTGGTTTATTGGTGGACTTGGTAATGTTAGGTTAATGGTTGGACTGGATGATCTTAAAGGTCTTTTCCAACCTAAATGATTCTATGGTTCTATGATTCTATACATTTGACCGCACTTCGGCATTTTTCAACACATAAACCTTGTTCTCTCAAATAGAACTACTATATAGACACAAGAGAGAAAGCATATTGTGTATGAAATTCAGGCCACTTCAGAGAACTCAACTTGTTAACAGAGGCAAAATTACATTAGCTCTTCCAGTTCCTCTAGTAGTTTTATCTAGCCCAAGATGACCAGACTCAACCCTCTCCCCCAAAGCCCCGAAAGCATAGGGTGACGTACTCAGCTACCAGAAACCAGTGGCCCATTAAAGAACTTTTACCATTTATACCAACTCTGATCCACACTGTGAGAACGTTTTACTGGGAAATATATCATATTTCACTGAGGCAGAACATTCTGTCCTGAGATAAAAATAACACAAATTTGTATGAAGCAAGAACTACCTTAATCTTATCATAGTATCCATATTCACTTCATATCAGTAGCAGCAACAGATGTATCTTGCCAATGGGACCCTCTTTTATGTAAGTTGGATGCGCTTTCCTTTCCTCCATTAGACAACAACCAACCAAAACAAATATAGTAAGCCTCAAGTTGGGTATACAAAATGTTGCGTGGCAAGTATGTGTCTCAAATAAAATACCTCTACTGGTATTTTAAACCTGAGGTGGTAAAAATTACTAATTACTTTTAAAAACATTGTTTTACAATTGCATTTGCTTTTTTTCAGCCCAGGCAACCTGGATTTATAGGCAGCTAATCTCTGAGACTTGCAGCTTGACAGGTGCAGCACTGGAGGCCGCCAGGATCTGGAAGAAGGAAAGGAAGAAAGGCAAAAGGAGGAGTGGTTGCTGGAACTACTCTATAGCTGCCAGGACATTGCCCAACATCTGCCCTGTGCTTGTGTGTCTTCATGGACTCATCCTACAGGCTTGACCCTTTTTTTTTCAGCTGGGGTTTTGTACCACAAAAAAAGACCTTTAGCTGTGTCTTTGACAAATTCT
The DNA here is from genome assembly GCF_030463565.1 of Pelecanus crispus. NCBI lineage: Eukaryota > Metazoa > Chordata > Aves > Pelecaniformes > Pelecanidae > Pelecanus > Pelecanus crispus. Next base: position 8,533,641 of record NC_134675.1, read on the forward strand.
ATCACTCCAAACTCTGCCTCCTCCTCCAGGTAGGACAGTGTCATGTTTTCTGCCTGTAAGGTGGGACCAAGTACTCTGTCATCCAGAGGACTAAGCAAAAAATCCCAGCAACTTCCATGCAGTTCTGTCCTTCTGAGATGCAGAGGGGCAAGTGGGGTGTCAGAGCACTTCCTCAGCAAATCAGAACAGTTGGGCACAGGAGGAGCAGCAGTCTTGCATTTTCTGACAAGCTTTTGGAAGAAAAAGAATGCAATAATGCAATGAGACAACATCAAGCTCTGTAGGAACAGGCAACATCTTGACTATCAGTAAATCTCATTATTTTAAAGACTGTGTTAACAGCTTTTGTTTGTGCTAATACTTTCTATGTGGCGTGTGCAAATTTATTAATACCTATTCCTTTTTAACAAATGCCTGAAATTCTTCATAAATGTATAAAATACAATGGCTAGATCTGTAGAGTAAAGAAGGTACAACAATACTAGTAACTTAAATATGTCCAGAACCCTTTTCTGGAACTGACACCAGATGACATGAAATAGCAGGCCTCTGCAATGTTCAGTTCCCCTATTCACCAGAATAGGAACGTAACATCCAGACTGTCTTTTGGGAAAGCTATCTGGCCATTGCTTCTGTGTCAGGGAATTGTTTGGGAGATATATTGTTGCCATGGGCTAGAAGTGTAGGAGAGTGCTGTAACACATTGCCAGCATGGGTACTGATGAGTTCTTGTGCCTACAAATATACCTAGGCACTGTTTAATGGTATAGATATCATCTGCTGCTCCCATAACTCAGCTGATCTTAGACTTTTCCACTTCAAATAATATTTCCTAAGTGGTTCTCAGTGTCTGTTCTTCCATGTTTCAGAATAAAAAAGAGGAAATCTGACTGGCTAAAAATGCATCCCTAGGTCTCACTGTGATTTAACAAGAATTTCATATCTCAGTAGCTCTACTGACTTCAGGACAGTCAGTTCTGATTTGTGTTCACTTGAAATCAGAATCAGCCCACTATGCATTGACTAATATCTATGACATGAACATCAATTTTTAACTTCTGCAAAGCAAACAGTAGACTCTGTGTTGTAGTTTGTCTTCTCTTAAACTAGTCACTGACCTCAGAGAAAGCTTCATCAAAATAAAGATAGAAGGATTTAACCCAGGAAATGCAAAACCTTTTATTTCATATACTGGATAAAGACAGTGTGGTGTGTTACTCACCCATATATGTATTTTCAAATCAGTGTTATTTATTTGCACTTACTGTTTGCCTCATTACTATACTATTACTGCAACTGCCTATCTGTATGTTTATACTGCACTCATATCTACCTCACCTAAGCACATCATAGTTTACCTTTAGCGTGCTGCCTGCAAAAGAGGAAGAGAAATTCCAGATTAAATCTTTCACTTCTTGCAAGACTTTTTTCTACAGCTTCAGTAAATGAATCATGATGTTTATTTTATTCTTATCCAAGAATCTCAAGCAAGTGACACAGTGTGTAGTCAGCTAAATGTCAGCCTCTATTAATAGGAACATGTAAACATAATCCACTATTTAAAAACCAAACACTCAAGAACTGGTGTCTTGCTGTATCTCTAGAATCAGTTCCTCAGCTGGTATGAATACACATGGAGGAAGCGCTAAACTGTGGCACACAATGTGTGTCTATGGGGATGACAGAATTCATTCAGTTTTCTAATTGACAGTGGATCCAATGTGCTTCACTAGAGTATGCAGATGAAAGCCTCAGGCTGGCCAGATGAAAGCAGGAAGATGCATGGTCAGAGCTGCACTTAAAAAAGATAAAATGTTTAGCACCTTCTGCCTATCACTAGCTGTGAGATTTAGGTAGGATGAAAGGATAAAATAGAATGACATAGAGTAAGGAAAGGGAAGGCAATGGTGAAATCACCATTTCTTCCCAGTATTCTCAAGGATTCTTGGCTGTGTTTTCATAGTTCATGCTCCAGTTGCCTCCTTGCCATTGTCTAACTGTATCAGACCACAGTTTGGACACTGGTAGCATGTAAGCGTGTTTCTGACATTATTGCTCTACCCTATAATAAAATGAGAAAAACTCTCCTTGTCCATTCTAGAGAAACTTTTGAGTTCTACTAGGAAATGTCAGAAGTCAACATACAATTTTTCTCCCTAAATTGAATGAAAACCATACCATCAGGCTGGCTGAATTTGCTCTGATCAGTACTGCCCCCATGCCAAGCTGCAGACCAGCAAGATGCTGGGGGTCAATTCCAGTGGCTTCAGCCCACCTCCCATCACTGAACTGCCAGGTGTGACAACGTATGAGGGGGAGCATCAAGGAAAAAGCTTTGTGTGGACAAGTCTGGGGAAGAATATTTCAAGACCAAAGATGAATTGAAAAAAAGTAGGAAGTTTTCAGGCAAACTTCTTTGTCTGCCTTTATCTGGTCAAATTAAACATTTTTTTTAAAGGATGACTTTATTAAATGTTTAACACCCTTCTTTCACGATATCTTCCTCTCAATTGCTGGTAAACCCCATCTGCATCCTCCTCTCCCTCCAAAAAAATGAAAACAAATATGCAACAGGCTTCACATTCCTTATATCTTCAAGAGTAATAAGAGAGACAGAAATCAAATTGTCAAAACAGCATTGTCAAAAACAGAAGGGAAAAATAAATAAATAAATAACCTCAAGACTTGTTTCGGGGGGGAAAAAAACCCCAACATTCCTTGCACGTCACCTTTGAAACTTGAGGCTGCCTTTTATACTGAATTGTACCTATATTCACTTACTAATCTCCTCACATATTACAGATTTCACAAGTGACTTGTGATGCTGAATTGCTATAGCTGTTTGTACAATTCCCATGTTACTCATTGTTTGTCCCTTTGCTTTACCCAAATTGGAGAGAATGCACTTTCAAAGTAGCTGTCAAAGTGTGACTCACCTGGCAAGTCAATAATTACTTTTCGTAAAGTAATATGGCAGAACACACAGGATTCATAAGATTTGTGGAAGGTACTGGGACATATGAACATAGATTCCTATCTACCACTTTTCACAGTTCAAATAATCATAAAAACCCCTTTAAAGTATAGAACCAAATGCATACATTCACCCCTTAAGTGCAAAAGGAAAAATACAGTTTTCAGAATATATATTTTTAAAAAAGGCTTTCAAGGAAATATTGGAGAAAAATCCCTAAACTTTTAAGCACATTTTGAAGTCTGTAATATTAAAAGTTTCCTAAACCTTGTTTTCCTAAACCTTGCAGTGAAAGCCTGCAGTGAAACCCTGCAGATTTTAACCAAGGGTACTTTCCAAAAATAGTAATTTTTTTTCATTCATCTCCACTGTGTTAAATCTCTTCAAACGTGGTTGTAATTGTTTTTATAATTATACAGATTTTATTTCCCAAAAGAGGCCCTTTAGTGGCTATGGGCAGTGTGTCTGTTCATGTATCTACACGGATGCTTCTGATCTTTAAATCTCTGACTGTCACTTGCTTATATTGCTTCTTTTCTTCTTCAATAGCTACAGCCAAACTTGGCAGTTGTTAGAGCAAGATGTCAAATGTTGAAATATATATTCTTCCTGTAGTGGCATCATGGCCTGTGGCTAGTCCTTTGTATGGATTCACTGCCAGCAACATGGCTGTGTTCAGCGCTGACTGCTTGCGGGTATAGAACTGCCTGTAGGGTTATATCAAAGGCATACTGTTATGTAGCTGACTATGTTGCTTTCACTCCTTAGATGGCATCATTTTCTGGCACTGATTTAGCTGCATGATATTTTCTCACATCCATTTTTATACCCCCTTTAGCGTATCTCTTTGAATTAGTCTTGCATTATTCTATTCCCTACTTCTGAAGAAAATGTTATAAAACCTAGAAGGATATAAATAAAACCAGGGAGAACAAAGTAGTAAGTATAATTTTTAAATATTAATATGTGTACTTCTAATTTTTAGCCATTGTCTTCACACAGACCCCCAGCTCTTTTGTTCAAATATTGTCTACCTTGATGTATAATTAAGCAGCCAATCTTGCTTGCTTTAGTCATGCAAAAATGATATATCCATCCAGATTGCTGAACTAATGTACACAAAGTCTAGTCCTCATTTTTTAAGCTCCTCAGAGCAAAACTATTTTTTTATAACTATAAGTTGTGCCAGGGGAGGTTTATATTGGATATTAGGAAAAATTTCTTCACTGAACGGGTTGTCAAGCACTGGAACAGGCTGCCCAGGGAAGTTGTTGAGTCACCATCCATGGAGGTATTTAAAAGACGTGTAGACATGGTGCTTAGGGACATGGTTTAGTGGTGGACTTGGTGGTGTGTCAGAGACTGAAAGAGTTAATGTCTCAAACATTATGGTGAGGTGAGTTAAGGTCTGCAAAGAGACAAGTTAAGGTCTCCATATCGATAAATTGGGGTCTGCATAGCACCACCAGTGAGAAGCAGATTGGCACAGAGCCCGGTGGGGTGTGGGGGATTCGCAGTTCCACCCTCTGATGGCCAAAGGTCATGCAGAGTTCATTTGAGGAAGGGGCTCATGACCACCTGAAAGACCCCTCGCGACCACCCCCCCACAGTGGCGCCTGTGCAGAAGATGGAGAACATTCTGGAACAAGCCTCAAGGGGGGCAAGACTAGAGGCAGGGACTGGCCTATAGAAGACACAACTTCGAGGAGCCACATGGCGCAGACCCCACGCTGCTGCTGCCCCTGCTCTGGACCGGCCTTCCCCACCTGCTGCCGGCGCAGCCGGAGGCCCTGCACTCCGAAAGCAGCGTGCCTGCAGCCAGAGGACTGCCACGTTTATCATCAACATCACAGGATCCAAGGGTGGTGAAATCTCTGTCTCTCCTCTTTCTTCCTTTTCCTTTTCCTTTTTTTACTCTTTTAAGTATTTTAATTAGAACCCATGTTGCTTATCGTTGTGCTTTCCTGGTTTGGGTTGCCTACCATTATGCTTTCCAAGTTCAGGTTGGTGTTTACCGTTAATGAAGTGTTTGTTTGATTGTTTAGTGTCATTTTACCTTAATGTAGTCCAAGGGAATCACAGAACCTCCATGATCCTCTCTGGACAGTCCAGTTCGGGTTGCGACAGTAGTGTTAGCTTAACAGTTGGACTCAGTGTTCTTAAGGGTCTTTTCCTACCTAAATGATTCTATGGTTCTATGAAGTGTCATGCATACCCCCAGGAGCATATTAATAATTGACAATAATCTTCACATAAACTAATAGATGGCATTGAAAGTTTAAATAAAATCCACTTTATCTTGCACAGAACTTAAAAAAAATCATGTTCGTTTCCCTCAGAATCTTTCAGAAAGTATGTAAATAGTATTAGGGTGAGAGTTTGTCTGAATTCTGTTCTGAAACAATTTGCTTTGGAAATGTCTTTATGCCTGGGATCTATTTGCTGACTGGAGACGCCATCAAAAAGTTTGGGCAAAGATCATAGAATCATAGAATCGTCTAGGTTGGAAAAGACCTTTAAGATCATCCAGTCCAACCATTAACCTACACTACCAAGCCCACCTAAACCAATCAAGGGTAGACTAGACTAAACCATATCCCGAAGTGCCACATCTACCTGTTTTTTGAACACTTCCAGGGATGGTGACTCCACCACCTCTCTGGGCAGCCTGTTCCAATGCTTGACCACCCTTTCCGTAAAGAAATTGTTCCTAATTTCCAGCCCAAACCTCCCCTGGCGCAGCTTGAGCCCATTTCCTCTCGTCCTATCGCTAGCTACTTGGGAGAAGAGACCAACACCCACCTCACTACTACCTCCTTTCAGGTAGTTGTAGAGAGCGATAAGGTCTCCCCTCAGCCTCCTCTTCTCCAGGCTAAACAACCCCAGTTCCCTCAGCCGCTCCTCATAAGACTTGTTCTCCAGACCCTTCACCACCCTTGTTGCCCATCTCTGAACACACTCCAGCACCTCAATGTCTTTCTTTTAGTGAGGGGCCCAAAACTGGACACAGTATTCCAGGTGCGGCCTCACCAGCGCCGAGTACAGGGGCACAATCACCTCCCTGCTCCTGCTGGCCACACTATTCCTGATACAGGCCAGGATGCTGTTGGCCTTCTTGGCCACCTGGGCACACTGCTGGCTCATGTTCAGCCAGCTGTCAACCAGCACCCCCAGGTCCTTTTCAGCCAGGCAGCTTTCCAGCCACTCTTCCCCAAGCCTGTAGCGTTGCATGGGGTTGTTGAACCTCATACAGTTGGCCACGGCCCATCGATCCAGCCTGTCCAGGTCCCTCTGCAGGGCCATCCTACCCTCCAGCAGATCGACACTCCCACCCAGTTTGGTGTCGTCTGCAAACTTACTAAGGGCACACTCGATCCCCTCATCCAGATCATTGATAAAGATATTGAACAAGACTGGCCCTAAAACAGAGCCCTGGGGAACACCGCTCGTGACCGGCTGCCAACTGGACTTAACACCATTTACCACAACTCTCTGGGCTCGGCCACCCAGCCAGTTCTTTACCCAGCGAAGAGTATGCCTGTCCAAGCCGTGAGCTGCCAGCTTCCCGAGGAGGATATTGTGAGAGACGGTGTCAAAAGCTTTGCTAAAGTCCAGGTAGATGACATCCACAGCCTTTCCTTCATCCACCAGGCGGGTCACCAGTTCACAGAAGGAGATCAGGTTAGCCAAGCAGGACCTGCCTTTCATGAACCCATGCTGGCTGGGTCTGATCCCCTGGTTGACCTGTACTTGCCTGTGGAGTTCGCTCAAGATGAACCTCTCCATAATCTTCCCCGGCACCGAGGTCAGGCTGACAGGCCTGTAGTTCCCCGGGTCCTCCTTCCGGCCCTTCTTGTAGATGGGCGTCACATTGGCAAGCCTCCAGTCATCAGGGACCTCCCCTGTTAACCAGGACTGCTGATAGATGATGGAGAGTGGCTTGGCGAGCTCCTCCGCCAGCTCCCTCAGTACTCTCGGGTGGATCCCATCCGGCTCCATAGACTTGTGAGCATCCAGGTGGCATAGCAGGTCATTAACTGCTTCCTCCTGGACTATGTGGGCTCCATTCTGGTCCCCATCCCTATCCTCTAGCTCAGGGGCCTGAGTACCCTGGGGATGACCGGTCTGGCTGTTGAACACAGAGGCAAAGAAGGCGTTAAGTACTTCAGCCTTTTCCTTGTCCTCGGTGACAATGTTCCCCCCCACATCCAGCAAAGAATGGAGATCCTCCTTGGCTCTCCTTTTATTGCTGATGTACTTATAAAAGCATTTTTTATTGTCTTTTACAGCACTGGCCAGATTGAGTTCTAGCTGGGCTTTTGCTTTTCTAATTTCCTCCCTGCAGGACCTAACAAGATCCCTGTACACCTCCTGAGTTGCCCGCCCCTTCTTCCAAAGGTGGTAGACTCTCCTTTTTTCCCTGAGTCCCTGCAAAAGCTCCCTATTCAGCCAGGCCGGTCGATTTCCCCGCCGGTTGGTCTTACGACACACGGGGACAGCCCGCTCCTGTGCCCTTAAGACTTCCTTCTTGAAGAGGGCCCAGCCTTCCTGGACCCCTTTGCCCTTCAGATGATGCAGATGAGCAGCTACACAGTGCAGGCTGCTACACCTGGGGCACTTGAAGAACACTTGAATGGAAGGTAACACTCCTAAAGACAAAAAAATGGTCGGAAATCTGTTAATTTGTCCAAAGATTTTTTTCATTGCTGCCATGCTTGTGAGACATGCGTGCACATAGACATAAGGTAGTCTTATGAGTAGGCCGTAAAATAAATTTTTACAGGCTTACGTTGTGCTTATGTATCTGATGCCAGAGTTTGTTCCCTACCAAGACAAAGATTTTGGGGGATAAAAGGTGGCACAACTTTCCTCCCTTTATAAAAAAACTTTAAAAATCTATTTTTAGGAACTATAAACAACAGGAAATCCAGCTAATCCTGTAGACCATACACAGACAGAACATGATATGTAGATGAGGGTCCTGGATTGGATAAGAAAAACATGTCTGTTGGTCCCAATCCTGAAGTTTCTCTTCAGAAAAATGTCTTCATGGGAATCAACACTTGAGAAAGGAATGCAGAAGAGAAACCATGGTACGAAATATTAAGCATAATGGGAGTTGAGTTTGTGAGCTCATTAACATACTTCAGTTGGGTCCTCTGGTAACAATTGCTCTTCTTAAAATAATTTTCTCTGAGAATATTGCCTGCCAAGTGGTTCTCAGTACTGTGGCTGCTGTTGGTAAAATCAGGATCACTTGTTACAACGTAGGAACTGGATTTGTTAATACAGGTTAGAAATCCAAAACCTGATGTACAATTTCTGTAGGCAAACTCTTTCTTCAAGTCCAGTTTTGAAATTATAGCTCTGAAAATGAAATCTTGCTGAAGAGACTTGATCACCCCTTGCTCCTGTGGTGGGTTGACCTTGGCTGGATGTCAAGTGCCCACCAAAGCCACTCTATCACTCCCCCTCCTCAGCTGGACAGGGCAGAGAAAATATAATGAAAGGCTCATGGGTCAAGATAAGGACAGGGATACATCACTCAGCAATTACCATCACGGGCAAAACAGACTTGACTTAGGGAAAATCAGTTTAATTTATTACCAGTCAAATCAGAGTAGGATAATGAGAAAATACAACCAAATGTTAAAAAACATTCCCCCCACCCCTCCCTTCTTCCCAGGCTCAACTTCACTCCCGATTTTCTCTACCTCCTCCCCCTGAGCAGGGCAGGGCAATGGGGAATGGGGGTTGCGGTCAGTTCATCACACGTCATCTCTGCTGCTCCTTCCTCCTCAAGGGGAGGACTCCTCACACTCTTCCCCTGCTCCAGAGCGGGGTCCCACCCATGGGAGACAGTCCTCCATGAACTTCTCCAATGTGAGTCCTTCCCACAGGCTGCAGTTCTTCATGAACTGCTCCAGCGTGGGTCCTTTCCATGGGGTGCAGTCCTTCAGGAGCAGACTGCTCCAGTGTGGGTCCCCCACGGGGTTACAAGTCCTGCCAGCAAGCCTGCTCCAGCGTGGGCTCCTCTCTCTCTACGGGTCCTGCCAGGAGCCTGTTCCAGCGCGGGCTTCCCACGGGGTCACAGCCTCCTTCAGGCACATCCACCTGCTCTGGCGTGGGATCCTCCCCGGGCTGCAGGTGGATATCTGCTCCACCATCGATCTCCATGGGCTGCAGGGGCACAGCCTGCCTCACCATGGTCTTCACCAGGGGCTGCAGGGGCATCTCTGCTCCAGTGCCTGGAGCACCTCCTCCCCTCCTTCTTCACTGACCTTGGTGTCTGCAGAGTTGTTCCTCTCACATATTCTCACTCCTCACTCCAGCTGCAGTTTGTGCTGGGTTGGGTTTTTTTCCCCCTTCTTAAAAATGTTATCACAGATGCGCTACCCCAGTCGCTGATTGGCTCGGCCTTAACCAGCGGTGGGTCTGTCTTGGAGCCGGCTGGCATTGGCTCTATTGGACATAGGGGAAGCTTCTAGCAGCTTCTCACAGAAAGCCAGCCCTGCCACTATGAAAACCTTGCCATGCAAACCCAATGAAGCTCCATTAGGAAAGATGTTTTCAAAAACTCAGTGGGGAAAGCACTGCCGGCAAAGTACTGTACATGAGCATGTATCTGTTATCTGGGTACATCAGGCAGATGGAGAGCTTCAGGCTTAGATTCTCTTGCCTCTTACTACTTCTATATCTCTTAAAGGCCACAAACTACAAAGGGAAAAGGAAGGTTCAACTAAAATATTCAATTTGTTATTGTATTTCTAAAATCTTAATTTGTATGTGCAGACATATTACTAGGAAATATCATAATAAGAAAGATACATCAGTAATAAGAAGTACTTCAAAATTTGCTTCTATTTTGGTCAAACTTCTACCTGAGTAGACAGAACAGCATTTTTATTACCCAGACATTTTTCCCGTGTCAGTAATTTGAACCAATGTAAACTTTTGATACAGACAGTTGCATTCTATTCAGGCACACTGTAATAACTTCAGACATGCGTTGTATGAAACTTGGTGTATGAACTCTGCAACGTATCACAAAATTAATACTTACTATTTTTTATTCATTATTTATACATATATTTGGTTCTGTTTGAACTATCAGCATTCCTCCTGTAGGCAATTTCACTCAGTCAAAATTTGGCCTTTTGTTCCTTTGTTCTTTTAGTGGTCTGTGTTTGTGTATCCCTATGCTGATCTTGCTTTATGCATCTCATTTATAGGAGCAACAGGAAAGCAAATGTCCAGCAAACAAATTTGCTAATAGCATACTCATTTAACATGTATGTGAATTTTAAAACTGCTGAAATCAACTTATGTAAAAAAATAGAATGCAAAATGTGGCAGTGAACTATGCTATTCTCTTCTAGAAGCAAAAATAGCATGAACATTTTTATATTTCATCTCAAAATGGTACCACAGGGATCTAACCTAGATTTAAACTCTTATCTCCAGAGATGAAAGATCTCCACATTAATTTACTGTTGCTCAAACATGTGGTTTTACATATATCAAGAGGGAACAGCTCATTAAGTTGAACTTCAGTTGCTTATCTTTTGTTCTTCACTACAGCAGGGCAATGACATGAACCCTCTCCTTTCTCCTCCCCTCCCCCAAAACACAAAAAGAAAAGAAAGAAGCTTTAATACTCTCTGGTACAAATTTCCCTAATATTCAATAATCACTCCCTCTCTCCTTCCCTGTGGGAGATGTCTGGTAGCATCTGTGCCAGCATATGTTAGAAATCTCTGAGTGGGTCGCTACCTCATTTTGTCACCAACTCCTTTATCACCTAGAGAGACAGCAACATCCGTCCACAACACAGTGCTCCACAAGGCACAGCACTGTCATGTCTCTCTCAATAAACTTGGTTCAGTACACTTTAACCCACTAACTGTGGTTAACCCACTCTTAACTGAATCCTTTTCACGGTGGAGTTAATATGAAAGAAGCGTTATCATGTGTATTGCTTTAAAACAAGCAAGTCCTCCAATGCTAATTTCAGAGCTGTACCTGAGAAGAAAGGAAGGAAAAATAGGTCCTTATAGGTCACTTAATATGCTTTAAATGCTTTGTAAAATACACATGTAATTTGCAAATAGGTGATATTTCAAATCTCACTTGTGATTGATTTCTATGGCAATAGATTTTTTTTAATGGCTGTGATAAAGTCTGCTTTTTCTTTCCTTAATTCAACAAAATCAGTCTGAAACATCTGGCTGCATTAGCTCTTGGAAGTTATTTGAGAGTTGCTTTCCTTTTTCAATTTGTGGTACAATGCTGTATTGTAGACCTCTTTTCAGCAGAGGTGCCATTTCTGAAATGTGCACCCAGGTTTTTCCAAGCAAATGTCTCTTACATCTGCTCTTTATTTCAAGCCTACATCTAGTTTTTTGTAATCATGGCTAATCCTCAGAAAATTTCCAAGATAATTTTCCAGAAAATAATCTAAAAATAAGACACAAACCCATTTTTTAAAGCCTCAAAATAGTCAACCTGTTATTAGGATTGCTCTCTCATTATTTCTAGTATTTCATAGAATCATAGAATCATTTAGGTTGGAAAAGACCTTTAATATCATCCAGTCCAACCATTAACCTAACATTACCAAGTCCACCACATAACCAATTAAGGGTAGAGTACCAATTTCATGTTTCCTGGCTTGGTGGCTGGATTATTTTTTAATTAAAGTAAAACCTAGGAATCATTAAGATTTGAAGGGATGTCTGACATCATCAGTCCAACTGGCAGCCCAACACCACCATGCCCACTAAACCATGTCCCAAAGTCCCACGTCTACCTGTTTTTTGAATGCTTCCAGGGATGGTGACTCCACCACCTCTCTGGGCAGCCTGTTCCAATGCTTGACCACCCTTTCCGTAAAGAAATTTTTCCTAATTTCCAGCCTAAACCTCCCCTGGCACAGCTTGAGCCCATTTCCTCTCGTCCTATTGCTAGTTACTTGGGAGAAGAGACCAACACCCACCTCACTACTACCTCCTTTCAGGTAGTTGTAGAGAGCGATAAGGTCTCCCCTCAGCCTCCTCTTCTCCAGGCTAAACAACCCCAGTTCCCTCAGCTGCTCCTCATAAGGCCTGTGCTCCAGACCCTTCACCAGCCTTGTTGCCCTTCTCTGAACACACTCCAGCACCTCAATGTCTTTCTTTTAGTGAGGGGCCCAAAACTGGACACAGTATTCCAGGTGCGGCCTCACCAGCGCCGAGTACAGGGGCACAATCACCTCCCTGCTCCTGCTGGCCACAGCATTCCTGATACAAGCCAGGATGCTGTTGGCCTTCTTGGCCACCTGGGCACACTGCTGGTTCATGTTCAGCCGGCTATCTACCAACACCCCCAGATCCTGTTCGGCCAGGCAGCTTTCCAGCCACTCTTCCCCAAGCCTGTAGCGTTGCATGGGGTTGTTGTGACCCAAGTGCAGGACCCGGCACTTGGCCTTGTTAAACCTCATACAGTTGGCCTTGGCCCATCGGTCCAGTCTGTCCAGGTCCCTCTGCAGGGCCATCCTACCCTCCAGCAGATCGACACTCCCACCCAACTTGTTGTCATCTGCAAACTTACTGAGGGTGCACTCAATCCCCTCATCCAGATCATCGATAAAGATAATAAACAAGGCTGGCCCCAAAACTGAGCTCTGCGGAACACCACTCGTGACCGGCCGCCAACTGGACTTAACTCCATTCACCACTACTCTCTGGGCTCGGCCACCCAGCCAGTTCTTTACCCAGCGAAGAGTACGCCCGTCTAAGCCATGAACCGCTAGCCTCCTAAGGAGAATTCTGTGGGAGACGGTGTCAAAGGCTTTACTGAAGTCCTGGTAGATGACATCCACAGCCTTTCCTTCATCCACCAGGCGGGTCACCAGTTCACAGAAGGAGATCAGGTTAGCCAAGCAGGACCTGCCTTTCATGAACCCATGCTGGATGGGCCCGATCCCCTGGTTGACCTGTACTTCCCTGTTGAGTTCACTCAATATGAACCACTCCATAACCTTCCCTGGCACCGAGGTCAGGCTGACAGGCCTGTAGTTCCCTGGGTCCTCCTTCCAGCCCTTCTTGTAGATGAGCGTCACATTGACAAGCCTCCAGTCATCAGGGACCTCCCCTGTTAACCAGGACTGCTGATAGATGATGGAAAGTGTCTTGGCCAGCTCATCCGCCAGCTCCCTCAGTACTCTTGGAGGGATCCCATCCAGCCCCATAGACTTGTGAGTGTCCAGGTGGCATAGCAGGTCATTAACTGCTTCCTCCTGGACTTTGAAGGCTCCATTCTGCTCCCCATCCCTGTTTTCCAGCTCAGGGGGCTGAGTAGCCTGGGGATAACTGGTCTGGCTATTAAAGACAGAGGCAAAGAAGGCGTTAAGTACCTCAGCCTTTTCCTCATCCTTGGTGACAATGTTCCCCCCCACATCCAGCAAAGGATGAAGATCCTCCTTGGCTCTCCTTTTATTGTTGATGTACTTATAAAAACATTTTTTATTATCTTTTACAACCTTGGCCAGATTGAGTTCTAGCTGGGCTTTTGCTTTTCTACTTTCCTCCCTGCATGACCTAACAAGTTCCCTGTACTCTTCCTGAGTTGCCTGCCCCTCCTTCCAAAGTTGGTAGACTCTCCTTTTTTCCCTGAGTCCCAGCAAAAGCTCCCTGTTCAGCCAGGCACACGGGGACAGCCCGCTCCTGCGCCCTTAAGACTTCCTTCCTGAAGAAGGCCCAGCCTTCCTGGACCCCTTTGCCCTTCAGGGCTGCCTCCCAAGGGACTCTCCCAACCAGCGTCCTGAACAGGCCAAAGTCTGCCCTCCGGAAGTCCATGGTAACACTTTTGCTGCCCCTCCTCTTTACATCGCCCAGAATCAAGAACTCTATCGTAGCATGGTCGCTAAGCCCAAGACAACATCTCCCATGAGTCCTTCTCTGTTTGTAAACAGCAGGTCAAGCGAGGCTCGCTTACCAGCTGCGTCAGAAAGTTATCCTCCACACAGTCCAGGAACTTCCAAGACTGCTGCCTCTCTGCTGTGTTGTATTTCCAGCAGATGTCCGGCAAGTTGAAGTCCCCCCACAAGAACAAGGGCTCTACATCCTGGTTGGGTGGTGTATAGCAGACTCCCAACAGGACATCCGCCTTGTTGGCCTTCCCCCTCATCCTTACCCATAAGCACTCGACCTTGTCGTCACCACTGCCGAGCTCTATACAGTCAAAACACTCCCTAACATACAGAGCCACCCCACCGCCTCTTCTTCCATGCCTATCCCTTCTGAAGAGCTTATAGCCATCCAGTGCAGCACTCCAGTCATGAGAGTCGTCCCACCACGTTTCTGTGATGGCGACTATGTCATAGCCATCCTGCTGCACAAGGGCTTCCAGCTCCTCCTGTTTGTTGCCCATGCTGCGTGCATTGGTGTAGATGCACTTGAGCTGGGCTATCGATTTAGCCCCCAACGTTGCCATGCCGCCCCTGGGCTCCTCACTAGCGAGCCTGTTTATATCCCCTTCCCCCTTCGAACCTAGTTTAAAGCCCTCTCAATGAGTCCTGCCAACTCATGGGTGAGAATCCTTTTCCCCTTTGGAGACAGCTGATCTCCATCAGCTGCCAGCAGGCCCGGTGTCGTGTAAACCTCCCCATGATCGAAAAAACAAAAATTCCACCGATGGCACCAGCCTCTGAGCCACCTGTTAATCAGGTGAGTTTTCCCATTCTTTTCAGCATTCTTCCCTGCCACTGACGGGATTGAGGAAAACACTACCTGCGCTCCCGATCCTGCGACTAATCACCCCAGTGCCCTGAAGTCCCTCTTCATTGCTTTAGGACTTCTCTCCACAACCTCATCACTGCCAACCTGTACAACCAGCAGTGGGTAATAATCGGAGGGCCATACCAGATCCGGGAGTTTCTTAGTAATGTCCCTAACCCGGGCCCCAGGAGGCAGCAGACTTCCCTGTGGGATGGGTCCGGGCGGCAGATCGGGCCCTCAGTCCCCTGCAGGAGGGAATCGCCTACCACAGTTACCCTCCTTTTTTTCTTAACAGGGGCAGTCGTAATCCGTGGGGTTGACTGACTGGCCCTCGGCAACCCCCTGGCTGGACCTTCCCCTTCACCTCCCTCCCCACTTGCCTGGCCCTCAACTTCCAGAGCCCCATATCTGTTGTGTAAGGGCAGCTGGGAAGGTGAGGGAGGCCGGGAGGGGATTCACCTGCCTCCCCGGGCACAGACCTGTTTCCATTCCCCCCTGTCTCTTAGGTCCCCTTCTGCTTGCTGGCAAGAGGGCAGGGGATCCTCCGCTCCTTGTGCGGCCTCCGCCTGCTGCCCTGGCCCCAGGGACGGCAGGGTACGGCTCCACCAGTCTATCTCCCTCTCACTCTCCCTGATACTCCTCAGCCTTTCCACCTCCTCCTTCAGCTCTGCCACCAGGCTGAGCAGATCATCTACCTGGTCACAGCGAAGACATCTGCTACAAGCGACAGGCTCAGGCACTCCCTGCAGCCGGCAACCTGGACGGCTGCATGTTTGTGCGGGAGCTCCGTCTGGGTCGCCGCATTCCTTCTGGCGGCGGCTTTTGGGTGAGTGGTAACCATAGCTGCCAGGTGTTCTCCTGGGAGGATGATGACCACTGCCTGAGTTTCCCTTTGGAACTAGGAGCGGGGGCACTCGGCCTTCCCCGCACGCCCTGACCGCGCGAACTGCCGCGCAAACTGACGCGCCACGCCCTGTCCTGGTCGCCGTGCTCCTGGTCGCTCGCGCTCCCTGGAGGCTGCTTCTATAGGTGGGGGGTTTGGCCGCCGTCACTCCTGTCCCCGCCCACGCTGCGTCAGAGCTGCCGCACGTCAGCAGCTCGCCCTTTCCCGCTCTTTCCCGCTCTAGGCGGGGGGCTGGGCTGCCCGCTCTCGCCCTGCGCTTTTTTGCCGCCTTAGCAAGGGTGCCCCGGTACGAGCGTCCGCTCCGGAGCCCTTCGCCTCGGTGACTGCGCAGGATTTAACTGAGGCAGGATAGGAAACCTAAAATATGGTGTCTGATGATATGGTATGACAGAATAGTCTTTTTTTTTTTTTGCCACTGCTTGCCCTTTCAAAGGACTAAGAACTGCTAAATGATGAACCTGTTAAAATTTCATTGAAGTCAGATTAATTTTGTGTGCACTTAAATCATAGTTAGGAAGAAGTTACTTACCATCAATTTCATGAGAACAAAATTAAATAACTGTTAAAGTGTCATCCTCCAAGTTTAGATCCTGATTCAAAGTGCATTGAAATAAATAGGTGTACCTTGATGCTCTTTTTTTAAGGTAGCAATAGGCTAATGCAAAGTTTTACTTTTTCTTTTCATACTGGTCAGAAAAAATGTCAAATAACTGAATATGGGATTCAACAGTCAGTTCGGATTTATCACCCTTAATATTGAAAATACTTTCTCTAGGCTGACTGACTTAGAACTGTAACATTATCTAAAATGATGGTTTCTAGACTTTGAAAGATGATTTCCTAATTAGAAAAATGAAACCAAATACACCTCCTCCCATCCCTCTGAAACTGCACCATATGTTGCTAAAGCTACATCCACTTTATACATCATCAGTGACTCTCCACAAGAGCTAGCTCTTCACTGCCATTTGAACAAACTATGTGGCAGATAAAGAAATGCTGATCTAATGAACTCAGTTCTCTTCTATATGATGATGCAGTATAAAATGCCTAGCAATTTTTTAAGAGTTATAAAAACTCCTCTGATGCACTTACAGATATGATAATGATCAAAAAGTTTTTCAAGGTCAATATGTTCACCCTATCAGGTTTTAACATAATCAAATCATTACTACAATAAGGGGCATTGTAATACTTTATTCCTCTCTGAAATCTCCAGATTACTAAATCTGTATTAGGAGACAGAATTTGAACAGAGTTATTCCTAGAAGATGTCAAGAAGTGGAATGGAAAGATTGTGCTCGGGTACTATGGTATGAGTCCAGACTTATAGTAGGATAATTAAGAACCCAAAGTGTTTTAAATATATAATCCTTGTTAGGATTCAGACACTGAAGAACAGCTGAGCTCATGGGTGCAAGACCACTGCTGAGTTTAGAAACCTGTAACAATAGGGGTTAATGCTGTGTCCTGGTTTCAGCTGGGATAGAGCTAATTTTCTTCCTAATGTCATGGCTAAACCACGACAGTCCTTTTTGGCAGCCAACGTGGGGCTCGAAGGGTTTGAGATAATAACAGATTAACCAAAGCATATTAAGGAATCTGTTAACAGTTGCCGGTCACAATATTAGTTCATCTGATCTGCGCCATGTTCCTTTCTTTGCTCTACATGTTAAAGCTTGGTGTTGGTTTGTGCAGTGTGCTATGCTCTGCAGTGATTCATGATCTTTTGCTTGGGAGGCTCCTTATCAAAACCCTGACCTTGAGCATTCTTTGGTATTTGGGTTTCATACAGAAGTCATTACTGTATTTCGGGTACTAACCCATGGAGAGAGTTAGCAATTATACTTCTTACTCCGAGAGGCTTGCTGTGGAGGAAACACAGAATGGCACCTTCGCTACCTTCTTCTGTGATGTTTTCTCCTTCATTACAATAACTTTTCAGTATCTTGAACACCCCTGGGCAGTTAAGATACTTCTATTGATACTTCTTGGGAATATTGTTTGGGTTTTGACAAAGGTCAGTAAGCAATTTAAGAATATTATCCAGAGATAGTTATGAGTGGCAGGGTGTGTGGGACAGTATGGGCAAGTACCTAGGGCAGTGGGCACCTCCAGTGTTTTGGAACTTCACCCCTGAACAAGTGCAGAATCCTGAAGAACTAGCAAAGTATTTGGAAAAAGTATGTTGTCACCCTGGTAGCTCCAGAGAGACACAAATCATTGCAACATGCTGGGGGCTGGCCCATGCCTATCGAGCCGTGGTCAACACTATTCAGTACCCTCAAGGGAAAGAGAAGGTCTCGGGATCTGATGACAAAACAACAGGCACTGTGGCTACTCCAACCCCCACCACAGGCACTGCAGGCACTCCAACCCCACTGACAGGCACTGCGGCTACTCCAACCCCCACCACAGGCCCTGCAGCCACTCCAACCCTGGTGACAGGCACCGTGGCTAAACCAGAGAACCAACCCGCGCCAGTATCAGTTGCCCCTATACAGAAGAAAAAAGACACAAGAAAATCAGCTCATTTAGTAAGGGATGAAGATGAACCAGGGCCATCACGAGAACCAGAGGAGGAAGAACCCATAAATGAGATGGTGACCACCCGATCCCTATCCCTGAGTGAGCTGCGAGATATGCGAAAAGATTTCGGTCGTCATGCAGGCGAGCACATCATCACCTGGCTGCTCCGATGCTGGGATAACGGGGCCAGTAGCCTGGAATTAGAGGGTAAGGAAGCCAAGCAGCTGGGATCCCTTTCTAGGGAAGGGGGCATTGACAAAGCAATTGGAAAAGGGGCAAAACCTCTCAGCCTCTGGAGGTGACTCCTGTCAAGCATGAAGGAAAGGTGTCCCTTCAAGGAGGATGTTCTATATCACCCAGGCAAATGGACCACCACAGAGAAAGGTATCCAGTACCTAAGGGAATTAGGCGTGCTGGAGGTGATTTATAGTGACCTGAATGATGAGCAGTTACCCAAAGATCCAGATGCAGTCAGGTGCACACGACCCATGTGGCGGAAGGTGGTACAGAGCGCACCAGCATCGTATTCCAACTCATTGGCAATACTGGCCTGGAAAGATGATGAGGCACCAAAGGTGGATGAAGTGGCTGGCCGACTCCGGGAATATGAAGAAAGTATCTCTTCCTCCCTACGGGCCTGTGTCTCGGCTGTGGAAAAACTGTCTGAAAAACTGTCCCAAGAGTTCCAGCAACTCAGACAGGATAGGTCCTATTTCCCACCTGTAAGGACCAGTGTCTCAGCCATTAGGAGTCAACGTCCTTATGCTCAAGAGAGAGGATATAGAGGATACACACCATGGGGCACCCTGTGGTTTTACCTGCATGACCATGGAGAAGACATGAGGAAGTGGGATGGAAAATCCACCTCGACCCTAGAGGCATGGGTGCGTGAGTTGCAAGGAAAATCTCTTACAAAAGGCGGTTCTCCCAGGAAAATTGCAGCTCCAGTCTCCAGTGAGCAGTTCCCCAGACAGAGTAAGAGGGCTAATTTTACTTCCGATCTTAATCAAGGGACTCCTGATTCACATTTACAGGAAGTGAGCAATGAATGCTAAGACCGGTGTTAGAGGGGCCCTGCCTCCAGCCAGGTGGAGGAAAGGGACAACCGGGTTTACTGGACTGTGTGGATTCGATGGCCTGGCACATCAGACCAACAGGAGTAGAAGGCTCTAGTGGACACCGGTGCACAGTGTACCCTAATGCCATCAAACTATAGAGGGGCAGAACCCATCTGTACATGTGTTTGCTTTCACTTGGAGGGGTGTTCAGAACACCTGGAACCGACTGTCCCAGGGGTGGAAGCACAGCCCCACCATTTGCCATGGACTGATCCAGACAGCACTGGAACAGGGTGAAGCTCCAGAACATCTGCACTACATTGATGACATCATTGTGTGGGGCAATACAGCAGAAGAAGTTTTTGAGAAGGGGAAGAAAATAGTCCAAATCCTTCTGAAGGCTGGTTTTGCCATAAAACAAAGTAAGGTCAAGGGACCTGCACAGGAGATCCAGTTTTTAGGAATAAAATGGCACGATGGATGTCGTCAGATCCCAATGGATGTGATCAACAACATAACAGCCATGTCCCCACCAACCAGCAAAAAGGAAACACAAGCTTTCTGTCGTGGTTTAGCCCCAGCCAGCAACTAAGCACCACGCAGCCGCTCGCTCACTCCCCCTACCCCGATGGGATGGGGGAGAGAATTGGAGGAGTAAGAGTGAGAAACACTCCTGGGCTGAGATAAGAACAGTTTAATAATTGAAATAAAGTAAAATAGTAATGCTAATAGTAACAGTATAATAATGATAATAATAATAATGATACACGAAGCAAGTGATGCACAGTGCAATTGCTCACCACCCGCCGACCGATACCCAGACAGTTCCCGAGCAGCGATCGCTGCTCCCCGGCCAACCCCCCCCAGTTTATATACTGAGCATGACGTCATATGGTATGGAATAGCCCTTTGGTCAGTTTGGATCAACTATTCTGGCTGTGCCCCCTCCCAGTTTCTTGTGCGCCTGGCAGAGCATGGGAAGCTGAAAAAGTCCTTGACTAGCATAAGCAGTACTCAGCAACAACTACAAACATCAGCCTGTTATCAACATTCTTCTCCTACTAAATCCAAAACACAGCACTATGCCTGCTGTTAGGAAGAAAATTAACTCTATCCCAGCCGAAACCAGGACAGTATCCACCCCTTATTCTATACCATCTACGTCATGCACAGGCCCTCCCCTTTCCAATGTGTTCCAATTAATCACCACCCCTTTCCCTATCTTGATATACACACAGATATCATTCCCTTCGTCTATGGCCCATCCCTCTAAAATGTCCATTGAGTTCATTTAGCCCATGACTTTGGGTTCCATCTGTCATCACAGTCTTTCAGAGCAGGACAGGTGGTGTGCAGTGTTGGACTGTTGCATGCTGAAGTCAGTTCTCATTCCAACATGGTTTCATCAAAGTTCATTTTCCTTAGGCTGGGCAATTCTTACTGCAATACCATTGATGCGGCATATAGCAATCATAATATATAGTATTATATACTTAATATTAACCTACTATATTATTATATTAACATGCAGTTAAGAGATAACATATAGTTAAGAGATAACATACAGTATTATAAAGCAATTAATATTATACAATTCAGTTCATTGGCTATTTTCACCCAAAATCAGATTCCCTTGAGGTACACATTGGGCTTCCCCATCCTTTCGCATCACCCACCAAGTGCACCCAGGTCCTTGAGCAAAAGCAATCCCACGAATGGGTTTGCCTTTGCCAGAGGGGGAAGTAACCCAGACTGTCTTCCCCAGCATATTTTTCATGTGCACTACAGGAACTTTATCTCCTTCTACAGTACGTAAAAGTTTTGATTGGGCAGGGCCAGCTCGATTGGCAGATCCCCTGGTGTTGACTAACCAGGTGGCTTTTGCTAAATGCGTATCCCAATGTTTAAACGTCCCACCACCCATTGCTCTCAGGGTAGTCTTTAACAATCCATTGTATCGCTCAATTTTCCCGGAGGCTGGTGCATGGTAAGGGATGTGATATACCCACTCAATGCCGTGCTCTTTGGCCCAGGTGTCTATGAGGTTGTTTCGGAAATGAGTCCCGTTGTCTGACTCAATTCTTTCTGGGGTGCCATGTCGCCACAGGACTTGCTTTTCAAGGCCCAGGATGGTGTTCCGGGCGGTGGCATGGGGCACGGGATATGTTTCCAGCCATCCAGTGGTTGCTTCCACCATGGTGAGCACATAGCGCTTGCCCTGGCGGGTCTGTGGGAGCGTGATGTAATCAATCTGCCAGGCCTCCCCATATTTATATTTTAGCCATCGTTCACTATACCCAAGGGGCTTGAACTGCTTGGCTTGCTTGATTGCAGCGCATGTTTCACACTCATGAATAACCTGTGCAATACTGTCCATAGTTAAGTCCACCCCTCGATCACGAGCCCATTTATACGTTGCATCCCTTCCTTGATGGCCTGAGGCATCATGGGCCCACCGAGCTATAAATAATTCACCCTTATGTTGCCAGTCCAAATCCACCTGAGCCACTTCAATCTTAGCAGCCTGATCTACTTGCTGGTTGTTTTGATGTTCTTCAGTGGCCCGACTCTTAGGTACATGAGCATCTACATGACGAACTTTTACAACCAGGTTCTCTACCCGGGCAGCAATATCTTGCCACAATGCAGCAGCCCAGATGGGTTTGCCTCTGCGCTGCCAGTTGCTCTGCTTCCATTGCTGCAGCCACCCCCACAGGGCATTTGCCACCATCCATGAGTCAGTATAGAGATAAAGGACTGGCCACTTTTCTCTTTCAGCAATATCTAAAGCCAGCTGGATGGCTTTCACCTCTGCAAACTGACTCGACTCCCCTTCTCCTTCAGCAGTTTCTGCGACTTGTCGTATAGGACTCCATACAGCAGCTTTCCACCTCCGATGCTTTCCCACGAGACGACAGGACCCATCAGTGTACAGGGCATATTGCTTTTCATTTTCTGGCAATTTATTATACAGTGGGGCCTCTTCAGCACGTGTCACCTCCTCCTCTGGTGATATTCTAATGTTTTTTCCTTCTGGCCAGTCCATGATCACTTCCAGGATTCCTGGGCGACTGGGGTTTCCTATTCGAGCCCGTTGTGTGATCAATGCAACCCACTTACTCCATGTAGCATCAGTTGCATGATGTGTAGAGGGGACCCTCCCTTTGAACATCCAGCCCAACACCGGCAGTCGGGGTGCCAGCAGGAGCTGTGCTTCAGTACCAACCACTTCTGAAGCAGCTCGAACCCCTTCATATGCTGCCAGTATCTCTTTCTCAGTTGGAGTGTAGCGGGCTTCGGATCCTCTGTATCCCCGACTCCAAAACCCTAGGGGTCGACCTCGAGTCTCCCCTGGTGCTTTCTGCCAGAGGCTCCAGGTAGGGCCATTCTCCCCGGCTGCGGTGTAGAGCACATTTGTAATATCCTGCCCTGCCCGGACTGGCCCAAGGGCTACTGCATGAACTATCTCACGTTTAATTTGTTCAAAGGCTTGTTGTTGCTCAGGGCCCCATTTGAATTCGTTCTTCTTCCGGGTCACTTGATAGAGAGGGCTTACGATCTGGCTGTAATTTGGAATATGCATTCTCCAAAAACACACAACGCCTAAGAAAGCTTGTGTTTCCTTTTTGCTAGTTGGTGGGGACATAGCTGTTATTTTGTTGATCACATCCATTGGGATCTGACGACGTCCATCTTGCCATTTTATTCCTAAAAACTGGATCTCCTGTGCAGGCCCCTTGACCTTACTCTGTTTTATGGCAAAACCAGCCTTCAGAAGGATTTGGACTATTTTCTTTCCCTTCTCAAAAACTTCTTCTGCTGTATTGCCCCACACAATGATGTCATCAATGTACTGCAGATGTTCTGGAGCTTCACCCTGTTCCAGTGCTGTCTGGATCAGTCCATGGCAAATGGTGGGGCTGTGCTTCCACCCCTGGGGCAGTCGGTTCCAGGTGTACTGAACACCCCTCCAGGTAAAAGCAAACTGGGGTCTGCACTCTGCTGCCAAAGGGATGGAGAAAAATGCATTAGCAATATCAATTGTGGCATACCACTTAGCTGCCTTTGACTCCAGTTCATATTGAAGTTCTAGCATGTCTGGCACGGCAGCACTCAGCGGCGGTGTAACTTCGTTCAGGCCACGATAGTCCACTGTTAGTCTCCACTCCCCATTAGACTTTCGCACTGGCCATATGGGACTGTTAAAGGGTGAGCGAGTCTTGCTGATCACTCCCTGGCTCTCCAGTCGACGAATCAGGTTATGGATGGGAATCAGGGAGTCTCGGTTGGTGCGATATTGCCGCCTGTGCACAGTTGTGGTAGCAATCGGCACCTGTTGTTCCTCAACCTTCAGCAACCCTACAATTGAAGGGTCCTCTGAGAGACCGGGCAAGGTGGACAACTGTTTAATTTCCTCTGTCTCCAAAGCAGCTATACCAAAAGCCCACCGGTACCCTTTTGGGTCCTTGAAATACCCTCTCCTGAGGTAGTCTATGCCAAGGATGCACGGAGCATCTGGGCCAGTCACAATGGGGTGCTTTTGCCACTCATTCCCAGTTAGGCTCACTTCAGCTTCCAGTACAGTTAGCTGTTGGGATCCCCCTGTCACTCCAGAAATACAAATGGGTTCTGCCCCTCTATAGTTTGATGGCATTAGCGTGCACTGTGCACCAGTGTCCACTAGAGCCTTATACTCCTGTGGGTCTGACATTCCAGGCCATCGAATCCACACAGTCCAGTAAACCCGGTTGTCCCTTTCCTCCACCTGGCTGGAGGCAGGGCCCCTCTAACACTGGTCACAGTATTCGCTGTTCACTTCCTGTAAATGTGAATCAAAAGTTCCCTGATCAAGGTCGGAAGTAAAATTAGCCCTCTTACTCTGTCTCGGGAACTGCTCACTGGAAACTGGAGCTGCAATTTTCCTGGGAGAACCGCCTTTTCTAATAGTTTTTCCTTGCAATTCACGCACCCGTGCCTCTAAGGTTGAGGTGGGTTTTCCATCCCACTTTCTCATGTCCTCTCCATAATCACGCAGGTAAAACCACAGGGTGCCCCGTGGTGTGTATCCTCTATATCCTCTCTCTTGAGCATAGGGACGTTGACTCCTAATGGCTGAGACACTGGTCCGTGCAGGTGGGGAGTAGGACAGATCCTCTCTGAGTTGTTGGAACTCTTGGCATATTTTTTCAGACAGTTTTTCCACAGCCGAGACACAGGCCCGTAGGGAGGAAGAGAGCTTTTCTTCGTAGTCCCGGAGTTGTCTAGCCACTTCATCCACCGTTGGTGCCTCGTCGTCTTTCCAGGCTAGTATTGCCAACGAGTTGGAATACGATGCTGGTGCGCTCCGTACCACCTTCCGCCACATGGATTGTGTGCACCTGACTTCATCTGGGTCTTTGGTTAACCGCTCATCATTCAGGTCACTGTAAATCACCTCCAGCATGCCTAATTCCCTCAGGTACTGGATACCTTTCTCTACGGTGGTCCATTTGCTTGGGCGGTATAAAACATCCTCCTTGAAGGGATACCTTTCCTTCACGCTTGACAGAAGTCGCCTCCAGAGGCTGAGCGGTTTTGCCCCTTTTCCAATTGCTTTGTCAATGCCCCCTTCCCTGGAAAGGGATCCCAGCTGCTTGGCTTCCCTACCCTCTAAATCCAGGCTACTGGCCCCGTTATCCCAGCATCGGAGCAGCCAGGTGATGATGTGCTCGCCTGGATGACGACCAAAATCTTTTCGCATATCTCGCAGCTCACTCAGGGATAGGGATCGGGTGGTCACCATCTCATTTATGGGTTCTTCCTCCTCTGGTTCTCGTGATGGCCCTGGTTCATCTTCATCCCTTACTAAACGAACTGATTTCCTCGTGTATTTTTTCTTCTGTATAGGGGCAACTGATACCGGCGCAGGTTGGTTCTCTGGTTTAGCCACAGTGTCTGTCACTGGGGTTTGAGTAGCCGCAGTGCTCATGGCTGTGGCTGGAGTAGCCACAGTGCCTGGGGCAGGGGTTTGAGTAGCTGCAAGGCCTGTAGTGGGGGTTGGAGTAGCCGCAGGGCCTGTAGTGGGGGTTTGAGTAGCCACAGTGCTTGTTGTTTTGTTATCAGGTCCAGAGACCTTCTCTTTCTTTTGAGGGTACTGATTAGCGTTGACCACGGCTCGATAGGCATGGGCCAGTCCCCAGCATGTTGCAATGATTTGTGTCTCTCTGGAGCTACCAGGGTGACAACATACTTCTTCCAAATACTTTACTAATTCTTCAGGATTCTGCACTTGTTCAGGGGTGAAGTTCCAAAACACTGGAGGTCCCCACTGCCCTAGGTACTTGCGCATACGATCCCACACACCCTGCCACTCATAACTATCCAGCCTTGGGGTAGATCTCTGGATGGTATTTTTAAACTGCTTACTGACCTTTATCAAAATGGAAACAACATTCCCAAGAATTATCAATAGAAGTATCTTAACTGCCCAGGGGTGTTCAAGATACAGGAAAGTTGTTGTAATGAAGGAGGAAACATCATAGAAGAAAGCAGCAAAGGTGCCATTCTGTATTTCCTCCACAACAAGCCTCTCGGAGTAAGAAGTATAATTGCTAACTCTCTCTATGAGGTAGTACCCGAAGTACAGTAGTGACTTCTGTATGAAACCCAAATACCAAAGAATGCTCAAGGTCAGGGTTTTGATAAGGAGCCTCCCAAGCAAAAGATCATGAATCACTGCAGAGCATAGCACACTACACAAACTGACAGCAAGCTTTAACGCGTGCTGCAAAAAAAAGAACATGGTGCAGATCAGAAGAACTAATATCGTGATCGGCAACTGTTAACAGACTCCTTAATACACTCTGATTAATCTGTTGTTATCTCAAGCCCCACGTTGGGCGCCAAAAAGGACTGTCGTGGTTTAGCCCCAGCCAGCAACTAAGCACCACGCAGCCGCTCGCTCACTCCCCCTACCCCGATGGGATGGGGGAGAGAATTGGAGGAGTAAGAGTGAGAAACACTCCTGGGCTGAGATAAGAACAGTTTAATAATTGAAATAAAGTAAAATAGTAATGCTAATAGTAACAGTATAATAATGATAATAATAATAATGATACACGAAGCAAGTGATGCACAATGCAATTGCTCACCACCCGCCGACCGATACCCAGACAGTTCCCGAGCAGCGATCGCTGCTCCCCGGCCAACCCCCCCCAGTTTATATACTGAGCATGACGTCATATGGTATGGAATAGCCCTTTGGTCAGTTTGGATCAACTATTCTGGCTGTGCCCCCTCCCAGTTTCTTGTGCGCCTGGCAGAGCATGGGAAGCTGAAAAAGTCCTTGACTAGCATAAGCAGTACTCAGCAACAACTACAAACATCAGCCTGTTATCAACATTCTTCTCCTACTAAATCCAAAACACAGCACTATGCCTGCTGTTAGGAAGAAAATTAACTCTATCCCAGCCGAAACCAGGACACTTTCTTAGGCATTGTGGGTTTTTGGAGAATGCATATTCCAAATTACAGCCAGATCGTAAGCCCTCTCTATCAAGTGACCTGGAAGAAGAACGAATTCAAATGGGGCCCTGAGCAACAACAAGCCTTTGAACAAATTAAACGGGAGATAGTTCATGCAGTAGCCCTTGGGCCAGTCCGGGCAGGGCAGGATATTACAAATGTGCTCTACACCGCAGCCGGGGAGAATGGCCCTACCTGGAGCCTCTGGCAGAAAGCACCAGGGGAGACTCGAGGTCGACCCCTAGGGTTTTGGAGTTGGGGATAGAGAGGATCTGAGGCCCGCTATACTCCAACTGAGAAAGAGATATTGGCAGCATATGAAGGGGTTCGAGCTGCACAACGGGCTCGAATAGGAAAACCCAGTCGCCCAGGAATATTGGAAGTGATCATGGACTGGCCAGAAGGCAAAAACCTTAGAATATCACCAGAGGAGGAGGTGACACGTGCTGAAGAGGCCCCACTGTACAGTAAACTACCAGAAAATGAGAAGCAATATGCCCTGTTCACTGATGGGTCCTGTCGTCTTGTGGGAAAGCATCGGAGGTGGAAAGCTGCTGTATGGAGTCCTATACGACAAGTCGCAGAAACTGCTGAAGGAGAAGGGGAGTCGAGTCAGTTTGCAGAGGTGAAAGCCATCCAGCTGGCTGTAGATATTGCTGAATGAGAAAAGTGGCCAGTCCTTTATCTCTGTACTGTCTCATGGATGGTGGCAAATGCCCTGTGGGGGTGGTTGCAGCAATGGAAGCAGAGCAACTGGCAGCGCAGAGGCAAACCCATCTGGGCTGCCGCATTGTGGCAAAATTTTGCTGCCTGGGTAGAGAACGTGGTTGTAAAAGTTTGTTGCATAGATGCTCATGTACCTAAGAGTCGGGCCACTGAAGAACATCAAAACAACCAGCAGGTAGATCAGGCTGCTAAGATTGAAGTGGCTCAGGTGGGTCTGGACTGGCAACATAAGGGTGAATTATTTGTAGCTTGGTGGGCCCATGATGCCTCAGGCCATCAAGGAAGAGATGCAACGTATAAATGGGCTCGTGATCGAGGGGTGGACTTAACTATGGACAGTATTGCACAGGTTATTCATGAATGTGAAGCATGTGCTGCAATCAAGCAAGCCAAGCAGTTCAAGCCCTTCGGGTATAGTGAACGATGGCTGAAATATAAATATGGGGAGGCCTGGCAGATTGATTATTTCACAGGTTTTCTCCCTGAGTTATATGTATGTATACACACACAAACACACTAGAGAAGAAGGAAAGGGAGGAGAGAAAGAAAGAGATAAAACATCTCTTACTGTCTTCGTCAACATGCAGAACCTTGCCACTACATAGTACTAAGTCATCATAAGTCTGACCTTGTCTCTAATGCCAAAATTATATTCATATTTCATAGCAAAGTATCTGATTGACTAATGCACTTGTCTGCCAAGTCTCTGGGACAACACTTATATTTCCTTCGAGAGTATTCGTAATGGTGATGGAAGATGACACTGAGGCTTTATTAGATGAATTTGAACTTCCTGGAATGGGTGAATAAGATCTGATGAGAGACATCCCATAAAATTATGTTGCCCAAGTCACAGAGAATGGGTGAAAAATCTCTTTTACCTTGCAGGGATATTCTGGTTTTGATATGACTGATTTGAAGTCTGAGTAACAAGCAAATAGCAAAATCAAAGGTTCCTTGTAAAGAAAGAAGGCTAAATCATGAAAATGGGAGACTGTAATCATCTGCTGATAATTCCCAAGTTAAAAAATGTAGCTGGTTATTTAAGGTAGGGCTAGTCACATTTTGATATTTGTTTCGATTGGAGGCAATTAAAAAAAAACAACCCACAGTGTTATTACCTTTTGGAAGTTTGATTTTTTCTATATGCTAAGACTCCTTTCCCTTCTCAGAAAATATCTCAGTCTTAAAATTTGCATTGTCAGGACAGAACAAAAGAGCCTTAGAATAAAAGCAAACTAGGCTATTATCTCTGAAGTACATTACTAACATGATGACAGTAATGAAGGAGGCTAGGAACTCAGCTGTGAGTCTACTTACACATTTTCACAAGTA
The DNA here is from genome assembly GCF_030463565.1 of Pelecanus crispus. Taxonomy (NCBI): domain Eukaryota; kingdom Metazoa; phylum Chordata; class Aves; order Pelecaniformes; family Pelecanidae; genus Pelecanus; species Pelecanus crispus. The sequence continues at coordinate 8,562,426 of NC_134675.1, forward strand.
GATTAGAAGATGTAAGAGCATCTTTTTCTTTTCCATGAGTTGCTAACATCTGTTGAGCATGTTTGTAACTAGCAGTAGAAAAACAGCTGCCATACAGTTACATCTTCTCTCACCTTGACTATGCAACACCGTAGAAAGTAGGCAAAGGCTGGGGAAGGACAATCTTGGCATCATCAAGACTAAATGGAGCTGCAAGAAGCTGGAAATCAGCATTTTTTTCCCTTTCAGACCTCAGAAAAGAAGCATGTGCTGTTCTCGGGGTTGTGGCTACCAGACATTGCTAGTCATTTCTGTTTGTGGACCAGCACCTCGGTCGCTCAGCAGCGCCTCTAGCAGTGTAGCTGGGGAATAAGGGAACTGCTGTATAAAACATGCTGGAGAAGCTGTGTACATACTTGGTGGCTTGCCCATTGTAAGCTCTTACTGCTAGCAATCCCCAGGTTAGTTTATAGTTAACTTAGAAATACCAGAATAAATTGTAGTGTTCAAGAGAGAAGTTGCACTTGCTCCAGCACAGCACCCAGCCCACAGAGCTGCGTGTCTCCCAGAAGCTGGCTCAGAGGACAGCAGCAAACACCAGGCTGTCTGCATATGTCCACAAAGATCTGCTCCAAGGAAATTCCAGGCTCCTAAGCAGGATGGGGGCAAGTGTGTGGCAGGGCAGGGGAGTAGGAAAAGTGGGCAGGGGTATACTCTATGTGGCATTTCTCTCCCTACCCATTCATGTGATTTCAGCTGACCTCATCAAACATAATTCTGGGAAAATAAACTCTTAGGGGATTTGCCTGGGTACAGAGTGAAGGAAAGGAGAGAGAAAAGTGGTGAAGCACTTTTGCTTCCACTGAATGTGCATAGCCTCTAAAAGTCCTAAAATTTTCTCTGGATTTGGGTATCAGACTTCAGTGGGAACCCCTGGCTTCCCCCCCCCCCACTTTTGGAAATACAGCTAGTTGCTTCAGAGCAAGTCAGGTTTTTGAATCCTGTGTTTATATTTTTTCCTGATGTTTTTCTTTTTTCCTTTCTGGGAAATGGCAGAATAGTAATAATGATTCTTTTAGAATAGCTTCAGCAAGAGCTTTTTGAAAGAAAATATGAAAATGTAAGACTGGTGTAATTTTGAAAGTTTTGGAACTACATAAAATAAATACAGCAATATCAATAAAAAGAGTCTTGCAGGATCGAACCCAAACTTAGCCTACAGCAAATCTTGTTGTAAAACTGACTTTGTAACAGGCTTTTGTTACTCTACCATTTCCAGCAATTGCCTTAGGGTAATTTGAACATTTCAGCTCCTGGAAAAATAGCTAACATGATATAATATATATTTATTAGCAGACAAACACTATAAATTGTTGATATTTCCACCTTTGAAGACAATTGTTAAAAGTGAAATAACAAGGCAGTCTTGTCTTGGGTGTGACAGTTTCAGCTCCTGGCACACTTAGCTCTTGTTTGATAAGCTATGTTCTTTTCATATTTATGTAATACCCTGGAAGAAATTAGGTTGCAATAAAGTTCATTTTTGTCACTGCATGTAGCAATGAATATCACACCCAGCAGGATACAGTGGCACCTGGCTGTCCAGACCCAAAGCACTAAGCCATCTGGAGGTAATTACAACAAGGTATTCTTTAAAGACCAGATGGGACCGAGGAACAGAAGCCCGTACCCCTCCCAGTCATTTACAACGTAATTCCTTTCAATGATATACTTAATCCTCCCACCAGCTACGCTTTTCAGCTTGCTGTTGTCAGTCTTCCTTTATGTTAATTCAGTTGAGAGACACAGAAAGAGAGAGCGAGCTGAGCGAGCCACCAGTGCCCCAAGGGACTAAAAGAAATTATTCATCCTTAAATTGATTCTACTACACCAAGTACAGTAACAATTTTTTTTTTGAGAGGGCTGAAATTATCCTAAAGAAGGTCAATGCTATAGCCCTGTGCAACACCAGCTGAGTTTTATTCAGCCACCTGTTAGCTAGGAGGGTTCTGCACATGCTCATGATGCATTTAACCAGTTTAAAGGATCTTTTTATTGACTGGCAGCCTCCCTACATTCAAAGTGCTCAAGACATGGCCCTGCTTTGTGATCATGTGGCACACAAGACTTAATTCAATTATGTTGTAAGCCTATCCAGTTTGTATCAGTGCCCGTTCACTTTTGTGTCATTTGTCTTGTATCTTGTAAAGAGTTGCATTTCTTTTTTTTGGAGGAAAAGGCATGCACTAGAAGAAAATTGCCTTTATTTTGTCATTCAGATTTGCACTGCAGATGTACAGGCTACACTTAAAAAAAAAAAACAAAAAAAGTATTTTTATTAATACAAAAGTGGCAAAACAAAAGCAGAAATCCTCTACAATTTTAAAATCAAAGATATAACCATGCATTTCATTTTGAAAGAAGGCCAGGCAGACAGCCCAGAAATATTTCAAATAAGAAACAAATAGAGAGATAAGTAAAGAAAGAAAAATAAGCAAATGTATTTAATAATTTGAAAATTACAAATCATGAAGGACTGGATATTGCTATCCTTTCATTAGAAGTAGTTTATTTGTTTTAAAAAAACTGTACAGCAAGCGACTTCTCAACAGGAATAAGCTTGAAAATATATGGGCCTTGGTTATATTCATATATAGACCCTGAATACATGATCAAAGTGCAAGTAAATTGCAAATTTTTCAAATAATGTATTTTTACTGAAAAATGCAGCCCTGCAAGATATTGGTACTATTTAGTAAATCTGTATGAATACTACAAATGAGAAAGCAATATGCCTTTTGACCTTGAGTTACCTAAGTGAGACAGTCCTGAAGTTCAAAATGATGTTATCATCTATTTTACTTTCAGTCACTGTTCCAAGATTTCATCTGACCAAACATTTAAGGAAGTACCAATCCCATCATTTCAACAAGCCACCAAGCATGTCCTTATGATCATTTAAAATAGCTTAAAATGCATAATAATTTGTGTCTCAGAAAAAGCCGTAAAGGAGGAAACTTGCTGCATACAGAGACCGCAAATGCAAGCTGAAATCACACTGTGAATACAGTTCCAATAAGAGTGGAACAGGCAGAAGGGAGATCAAGCTGTGTTTTAAACTTGATTTATAAAGTATAAATTAGTTTATGCTGGAAGCTGAAATCAATAAAAATAAAAAGTGCTATGCTGAAATGTACCTTTTACCTTTTACATCAAACATTGATGGAGTAAAATCACAGTTATAAAATCTTATCTGTGTTCAAGGTACGTGTGTGGATTCCATCATAGTAACAGATAAACACATCTTTGTTCGACTGCGTCATGGTTTAACCCTAGCCAGCAACTAAGCACCACGCAGCCGCTCACTCACTCCCCTCTACTCCTGGTCATAATATTCGCTACTCATTTCTCGTAAGTACGATTCAGGAGTTCCTTCATTAAAATCAGGAGTAAGATCAGCCCTTCTACTCTGTCTGGGGAAATGCCCACTGGAAACTGGGGCAGCAACTTTCCTGGAGGAACCCCCTTGTGTGATTGTTTTTCCTTGCAACTCACGCACCTGTGCCTCCAGGGTCGAGGTAGATTTTCCATCCCACTTCCTCATGTCCTCTCCATGGTCATGCAGGTAAAACCCCAGGGTGCCCCGTGGTGTGTATCCTCTATATCCTCTCTCTTGAGCATAAGGATGTTGACTCCTAATGGCTGAGATACTGCTCCATGTAGGTGGGGAGTAGGACAGATCCTCTTTGAGTTGTTGGACCTTCCAGGACACTTTTTCCAAGTTTTTCCATGGCTGAGATGCAGGCCCGTAGGGAGGAAGAGATACTTTCTTCATACTGCCGGAGTTGGCCAGCCAGTTCATCCACCGTTGGTTCCTCTCTGTCTTTCCAGGTCATCACTGCCAATGAGTTTGCATGCAACGATGGTGCACTCTGTACAAAATTCTGCCACATGGGTCGTGTGCACCTGACTTCATCTGGATCTTTGGGTAACTGCTCATCGTTCAGGTCAGTATAAATCACCTCCAGCACACCTAATTCCCTTAGGTACTGGATACCTTTCTCTGTGGTGGTCCATTTGCCTGGGTGACATATAACATCTTCCTTGAAGGGATACCTTTCCTTCACGCCTGACAGGAGTCACCTCCAGAGGCTGAGCGGTTTTGCCCCTTTTCCAATTGCTTTGTCAATGCCCCCTTCCCTAGAAAGGGATCCCAGCTGCTTGGCTTCCTTACCCTCTAAATCCAGGCTACTGGCCCCGTTATCCCAGCATCGGAGCAGCCAGGTGATGATGTGCTCGCCTGCATGACGACTGAAATCTTTTCGCATATCTCGCAGCTCACTCAGGGAGAGGGATCGAGTAGTTACCATCTCATTTATGGGTTCTTCCTCCTCTGGTTCTCGTGATGGCCCTGGTTCATCTTCATCCCTTACTAAACGAGCTGATTTTCTTGTGTATTTTTTCTTCTGTATAGGGGCAACTGATACTGGCACGGGTTGGTTCTCTGGTTTAGCCACGGTGCCTGTCACCGGGGTTGGAGTGGCTGCAGTGCCTGTCATGGGGGTTGGTGTAGCCACGGTGCCTGTTGCAGGGGTTGGAGTAGCCGCAGTGCCTGTGGCTGTGGTTGGAGTAGCCACAGTGCCCGTGGCCGGCGTTGGAGTAGCCACAGCGCTTTTCATTTTGTCATCAGACCCAGAGACCTTCTCTTTCTTTTGAGGGTAGTGAACAGTGTTGACCACGGCTCGATAGACATGGGCCAGTCCCCAGCATATTGCAATGATTTGCGTCTCTCTGGAGTTGCCAGGGTGACAACATACTTTTTCCATATACTTTACTAGTTCTTCAGGATTCTGCACTTGTTCAGGGGTGAAGTTCCAAAACACGGGAGGTGCCCACTGCCCTAGGTACTTGCGCATACGATCCCACACACCCTGCCACTCATAACTCTCCAGCCTTGGGGCAGATCTCTGGATGATATTCTTAAATTGCTTACTGACCTTTGTCAAAACCGAAACAATATTCCCAAGAAGTATCAATAGAAGTATCTTAACTGCCCAGGGATGTTCAAGATACTGAAAAGTTATTGTAGTGAAGGAGGAAGCATTATAGAAGAAGGTAGCAAAGGTGCCATTCTGTATTTCCTCCACAACAAGCCTCTCAGAGTAAGAAGTATAATTGCTAACTCTCTCCATGAGGTGGTACCCGAAGTACAGTAATCGCTTCAGTACAAACCCCAGATACCAAATAATGCTCAAGGTCAGTGTTTTAATAACAAATCTCCCAGGCAAATCATCACTAATCACTGCAGAGCATAGCACACTGCACAAACCAACACCAAGCTTTAACATGTACAGCAAAAAAAGGAGCATGGTGCAGATCAGATGAACTAATATTGTGACCGGCAACTGTTAACAGATTCCTTAATACACTCTGGTTAATCTGTTATTATCTCAAACCCTTCGAGCCCCACATTGGGCGCTAAAAGGACTGCTGTGGTTTAGCCCCAGCCAGCAACTAAACACCACGCAGCCACTCGCTCACTCCCCTGCCCCGGTGGGATGGGGGAGAGCATCAGAAGAGTAGGAGTGAGAAACACTCCTGGGTTGAGATAAGAACAGTGTAATAATTGAAATAAAATACAGTAAAATAGTAGTAGTAATAATAACAATATAATAATAATAATAATATACAAAGCAAGTGATGCACAATGCCTGCTACTAGGAAGAAAATTAACACTATCCCAGCCGAAACCAGGACAGGGAGAGATGTGAATGACCAGAGAAGCAGAGCACTCTATGGACAAGGGACACTCTGGGAACAAGAATAGGGACAGATAGAGAAAAGACAATAGAAAATAAGATTATAAGAATATAACCCATTTTCCTTTTTTGCACTGCTTTTTGGCTGGGGGATTTAAGGTGTCTCTGAGCTCCCCTCTGCTTCATACAGATTGCTTGCAGTTCCTCCTGTAGTCCTTTTAAAGCACTGGATATCTTTATGTTCTGTTGTGGTTTGCAATATAGAAAAATACATATGTGAACAAATATATACAGATAAATACAATAATGTCCAAAGGCCACAGGAACCAGCTCTGCGAAGTGCTGAGCAGCACCTTTTCAGCTTCAATGGCAATATAGGATGCTCTGAGCTTCCCAAACACCTTTAAAGCCTAGTCCATTCAGTCTTTTAATTGACTTCAACTGAAGGACCAGTCTCTCCACTATTTACCAAAACTAGCCTTTCTTTGATTGGTAAAATGGGAGCTGCCAGCTGAAAATTCACTACTAATGTTTACCTAGGTGTAAGAAAAATGTAGTTTTGCTTTACTGTTCTCTAGAGGACACACCTCCTTTCTTCTCTTTCCCCCACTTTCTTTATATTTCCTTTGGCAACAGCTGAAAATTGCACCTAAAAATGTTATCACAATTTAAAAGTTGATTAAAGTAAACAGACTTTTAAATTATGTTGCTTACTGAATCCATTAGTACTTGGTAAGGGGAGAACTCAAAAGGTTCCTTTAAGTGGTAAACATATAAATCTGTTTTAGGCTTCATAAAATAAAGCGTATTGATATGTATCTTATTATGCAGTTTTTCAGTTGCTGCAGGGTGGTTTTTTTTATTTTTAAGTACCTAGCCCATAAATATCAAAGCACATCTCTCCTTAAAGGAAAAAAAGAAAAAGTGCAATCTGGATGCTAGGACAACTAGAAAGAAGCAATAAATTATTGCTGTAATGACATGCTAATTAAAATTTTGCTTGTAACTCACGTAAGTGTTTGAAGCTCAGCAAATTTCTCTTTTCATTTGTGAAGTGTGAAGGTAAATTGCCCAGTGACAGTGCGGCATTGCTAACAAGTACAGATTGAATAACATGCTATCTTGTTCTATTAGTCCTGACTAGCATGTCAGAATTAGATATTCAGCACACTCCCCAATGTAGGCCTGATTGATAAATGCTAAGGAGAATTTGTCAAAACAACAGGGGCTACACCCAGTGGGACATCAATATGCTCCATTTAGTCACCCACCCGGCACTTCCTACATAGGATTATGACATAAAATTAAGACTAGCTGCTAACCAACCATCAAGTTTTGCAGCAAGTTTGTGTTCTGTATGCATATTAGTCACATGTTTAACAATTTGGGCTGTCATGACTGAAACATGCGGTGACCTCTGGAGCAGAGGTTGAATTTTGTGACAGCTCAGCTGTTCAAGATTTTAGGCCATTTCCTGCCTGATCTGTGCACAGATGCACTGCCCTAAGCTATAATCTGTGGCCTAGTCCAAATGACAAATGGCACAGCATAGATTATTGCATTATATATAAAGTACTACAAGTCTGTAAATTATAAGTAAACTACTGTTCAGCCCGAATGTCTCCTCCAGCTTTTAGAACACTTTCTTTCATAAAGCCTCTCATGTGCAGGACAAATAAATATTTGAAAACCAAGGCATCAAAGTTTAAAGACTGAAATGTACTGTTTTCACTGCAATTAGCTGCTTGAATATGAAATAGTTTTGTTCCAGCTGTAATTCAATAAGTCATTGCTGGATTTGTTTCTCCTCTATCCCTCCCCTTTTCACTGAGAATTATTAGCAAATTAAGGTTTTCTGTGGGCTGTATATGTTGAACTATTTGTGTCAGATAAATAGTTGAGGCCAGTATTGTTAGCCACTTTACATAGTTGTTTCAGTACGGATTAGGCATGCAATATGCAACAGTAATAAAAATTAATAAGAAATCTAAACATCATCAGTTCTGAAGGATCTAATTTGTCGTTCTATTATGCTTAGTCTCTGTTTATGCACTGAAGTTCTTGTTTATATGTGGAACAGCTGTAAAGAGTATAAAAAAAACAAGCTGGAGACAGGCATTCACTCCTTTTCTTATTACTTAGCTGTAATATTTCAGTGGGCTAAACAGGATTTTTGTTAGAATATGATTGTGTGCTTCCTATGTGTAGTTGGGACTCCAATATGTCAGTTATCTAATATCAACAACCAAATTCTTGGTGTTAGGAAAGAAAGAAAGAAAGAAAGAAAGAAAGAAAGAAAGAAAGAAAGAAAGAAAGAAAGAAAGAAAGAAAAGAAAACTGATGCCCATATATCTCTAAGGAAAAATTTGCATTGTTCATAGCATTGTTTCATTGTTCATTTGCATTGTTCATATCCATAAAGCTGTCTTATGATATCCTTTAACTCACAGTCAGAGATGGTCAAAGCAGGGGTTTTCTCTTGCATTTCTCTTATCATTGACAGAAATCAATAGAAGTCACTTTTGTTAAGACAGGTGAAGGATTACCCAACTGTCACATTGTGCTGTACCTGTCTGTAACGTACAGGTACCCACAAAGTGAAGGACCAGGGTTTGATTTGCAGCTGTTCTAGTGGTAGGATCGAATATCGACATCACACCTTTATGAGCAATTAAGTTGATGGCCCTATGTGTTCATGGGTACAGAGGTGGCTGCTGGAGAAACCTGTGTCTGCGTGACAAGTGGCACATGCTAAGAGGGTCCTGGGTGAGTGACTTTGACTTTGGGTCCAGCAGATGGAAACTGCTCAGGTAGATGCCTCATAACACCAAGTACAGATCCAGTGTTGGCACCAGAAAAAAAAAAAAACAAAGTCCTCCTATTCACTGAACTGCTAATGCAGATATACCTCTCATTGCCCAAAACTGCAACTGAACTAAATATGAGCTTTCAAGACACTTTGGCAATTTTGCTTTGTATTATATATCAAAGGTTTAAAAGTCTTGTACCCACTCTCCTGTTGTGATTGGTAGTTACACAAGTAAGAAAATGCTCATACATCTTTTTGGTCTTTAGACTAACACCTTGCTGCATTATGATACCATCATAATTTGGAACATAAAAATGCTCCAGCCAAAGGCGAATTCTGTTTTGTCTTTTAGGCTGACCACATCGTGGCTCGAATACCAGATTTGATATACATATGGAATAAATGAGTAGGTGGGATCAGGGCCCTTGAAGTTGATAACTGGGTAGCATCTTGTCTCTTGTTTCTCAGTGTAATAGCTTACAAGTCAACCAATCTCCATGACCTTATGAGCCTCTTTGCAAAGTAACTTGGCAACTTGTCATCCTGATGTCTGTCTTCATGCCATTTTGGAAGTTCTTTATTTTGGATAGAAATTATATCAAGAAAATGCTCTTTTACAACACCAAATAATAGGAAACATTTAAAGGATCTTCTAGAAATGTTTCACAGAGTTATGAGTTGTTTGACTTTGGTTCATTTAACCAGTGGTAGAAGTTACCAAGATGACAAACACCTATTTAAATACTTTTCTCAAGGATTTCATCATATAACATTGATACACACAAAAAGGTACTAATGAGATAAAAGCTCCCAGAACTTAAAACTGTTACTCACCTTTTTGTAATTATTACATTTAAAATAAAATGTAGAAAATATATACAAGAAATATTCATTTCAACTAACATGGCACTAAAAATGTTGACTCCATTCCCAATTGTCAAACTGCTTTCATTTCTTTGGGCATCAATTTTTCAGTATTAAAAATCAGTGGAGTATTTAGCTCAAATAGGTAAATTTTCCCTTCCTTTCCTGTGGTGATAAGAAATATAATAGAACAGTTTACACAAGTTTTCTCTTTCTTCTTTGGCTGTTGGACTCAAAGTGGAAGATGAGTAGAAGAAGGGAAGAAAAATGGTTTTTGGATAGGTATAGGATCTAGCACTAGGAAAGGACTAAAAAAGGGTAGTGTAAATCTAGAGTAATTAATTCCAAAGGGGTTCCTTGAGATTTACAGTATTGCAAGGAAGGAATTTACCTTACCCTGTTAGAAAGTGCCTTTTCTGTTTGCTCTTCTGGTGCTAATCTTTTATTAGAAGACATAATGATCCCTTAGCATACAATGATCTTCAGACAATCAGTTATGTTCAAGTTGTAGCTTTTTGCCTGTGGTGGTGCATTCCCCCCATTCCTCTTTCTCTTCAATGGCTTTACGATCTCAGGGATTCCAGGCCGCTGCTTTTGTGTAGTGAGTTAGTCAGTTAAGCGCCCCTTAATTGTACCAGAAACTCCTACATGGCTGAAGCAGAGAGTGGTCCTGTCCTTATCAAAATCTTCGTATTATGGCTAATGAGGGGAACAAGAACAAACAGCTACCCCTGACAGCCTTGAAACAGAGTGGTATCATTGCTGCTGGAATTCCAACAACCACCGATCTGAACTGTGGCTCGGATGGAAATTTACTGGTGATTAAAGCCAATCATCGATCCTATAAACAGCAGTCCTAAGTGAGGCCCTTCGAGCTCTCCTGGACTGCCACGGGCTGCACCAGCATCTCCCTCTGAGCGAGACGCCTCTCAGAGCTAGCAAACTCTGAAAGTTTGTTACAACCAGAAATCCATTGCCGAAGACTGACAGTGGAGCCTGGGCTGAAACCCTTCAGTCCTCGAGGCTCAACCCTCGCCCATTGAGAAATGCCAAGACATTAGACGTGAGTATTTCACTGAACTCGAGGGGAATTTTTAACAGGTATACTATTATATATATGCATTCATGTTTGTGTGTATGCATGTGTGAATCAGTTTTAGTAGTCTGTAGATGTACGATTTAATTTCAAAGTGAGTCTTATACTGCTGCCTTATCCTTATTCCTATAACCCGTTGACCAAGTCTGAGACTAAGATTGGACCTAGCCGCACCTAGACTCCTCGCTGAGAAGGAGTTTAGAAAGCAAGGGGGTCTATTCTGAACCTCGTGACTCAACGGGAGGGCCCTCTTTATCCTCTACATACGCGATCCCTCTGTGAATCATTCCAACTCAGTGTAATTTAATTTCCTGTATACACTGCCATGTAGTAATAGAGTGAACCTTGCCATCTTCGAATCTGTAACTAAGTCACTGGTTTTAATCAATTTTGTCTAATCACTTTGTTAATCATTGATGATTGAGTGCTATTGAAAATATCACAATCAAATCCTGCGATTTGCTACAAGTAAATTCTAAGCTGCTGCTAAATCAAACTGTGTAAAGCCACTCATTCATAATAAATTGACATAATTAGCAAGATTCACAATCCTGCATTTGTGACAGCCTCTAAGGAACACAGTTTTGGCCTGCTCCCTCTGATAAACCCACAATTCAAACACTGTCTAATCTAAGTGAATTATTAAGTGAATTCTCCAGTGATACTGGACACTGTACATTGGAGGTGATGACAGATAATCTCTCAAACTTGCATTTAGCTAATGAACTGGAAAGCACTACACAGTCTGTGAAAACGAGATTTGTAAAACTTCTGCAATCTAGTGATTCAAATATATTTAAGAATAATCCATGTTACAGTCACATACCAACTGATTATCTAGTTAAGACTCATTTATAGATTAGTGTCAGACTCATGTACAGACCAACAAAAATGAACTTGTCCTGTCTGCTATGAAGATTCCACAGGAAAAATATTGGGATCTGAATCATTGACTGAGTTTTTTTCCTAAAATATGCAAGAACCTGCTTATATTTGTACATGCAAAGGTAAAGAGAACGTATAGGAACTGAATTATCTCAGCTGGGTGTTAAGAATGAATAACAGATTGTCTGAAGCAAAGAAAGAAGGGTCTATAAGCATGCAAAGGCATCAGGAAAAGGGATGATCAAGATTTTATTCTGGGAAACGAGAATCATCATTGGGAGTATAAGCTGAGGTGACGATGTGCAGGAAAGCTTGATCAGTCTTTCCTAGCAGGATCCAGTTCAGCAAATTGTGTACATTATTTCAACCCATATGAACAATGCAGTTAAAAACAATGAATAAGGTTTGAGTCCCAACTATAAACAAAGTCTGTAGGGTAGGCAAAAATTCAAAGAAGATGTTACTCCCAGGTTCTGGTCCTGGCTGTTGAGTGTTAGGGGGAAACTTGAGGGACCATATTCTCAGTTTCCTCATTGCCACAGACTAATTGTATTCACAGCGCCTTCCTCCTCCAGGCTGCCAGGGGCCAGCCCTGCCACCAGCAGAAAGAACATTTGCTCTGCCATCTTCCTTACACTCTCTCATACCCCTGTGCTCTCCATGCTGTGGCTTGAATGTCAGTGGAGAGCACAAAGCACATGGACAAGAATTTACTGTGAGCTCAGCACCACATCACTCCTAATGTTTATTCCAGACAGGCTAAACTGGTATGTCTAGAGATCACCTTGCCAGTTCGGCTGACCTAGGCAGCTCCTGCCTGGACCTTAAAATAACGCAAAATTGATCACTGCAAATTCATTGAATTCTGAACCAAAGCAGAGGTCAAGATCAAAATATTCACAAGGGAAAGAGTCATAGCAGAACAATTATTTTGATAGGGAATATATCGTTGTTTTCAGTTAGGAAGATGTGTTGGATTGACCCTGGCTGGATGCCAGGTGCCCACCAAGCCGCTCTATCACTCCCCCTCCTCAACTGGACAGGGGAGGGAAAATATAACGAAAGGCTTGTGGGTTGAGATAAGAACAGGGAGAGATCACTCACCAATTATCATCATGGGCAAAACAGACTCGACTCGGGGAAATCAGTTTAATTTATTGTCAATCAAAACTGAGTAGGGTAATGAGAAATAAAACCCAATCTTAAAACACCTTCCCCCCACCCCTCCCTTCTTCCCGGGCTCAACTTCACTCCGGATTTCTCTACCTCCCTCCTCCCCTCAAGCAGCACAGGGGGATGGGGAATGGAGGTTGTGGTCAGTTCATCACACGTTGTCTCTGCCTCTCCTTCATCATTCTCTTCCCCTGCTCCAGCGTGGGGTCCCACCCACAGGAGACAGTCCTCCACAAACTTATCCAACATGGGTCCTTCACATGGGCTGCAGTTCTTCACAAACTGCTCCAGCCTGGGTCCTTTCCACAGGGTGCAGTCCTTCAGGAACAGACGGCTCCAGCATGGGGTCCCCCACAGGGTCACAAGTCCTGCCAGCAAACCTGCTCCAGCGTGGGCTTCTCTCTCCATGGGTCCACAGGTCCTGCCAGGAGCCTGCTCCAGCGTGGGCTCTACATGGGGTCACAGCCTCCTTCAGGCACATCCCCCTGCTCTGGCGTGGGGTCCTCCCTGGGCTGCAGGTGGATATCTGCTCCACTGTTAACCTCCATGGGCTGCAGGGGCACAGCCTGCCTCACCATGGGCTGCACCAGGGGCTGCAGAGGAATCTCTGCTCCAGTGCCTGGAGCACCTCCTCCCCCTCCTTCTTCACTGACCTTGGTGTCTGCAGAGTTGTTCCTCTCACATATTCTCACTCCTCTCTCCAGCTTCAATTACACAGGGTTTTTTTTCCCCCTCTTAAAAATGTTATCACAGAGGCTCTACCACTGTTGCTGATTGGCTCAGCCTTGGCCAGCAGCGGGTCTGTCTTGGAGCTGGCTGGCATTGGCTCTATTGGACATAGGGGAAGCTTCTGGCATCTTCTCACAGAAGCCCCCCCCCACTACGAAAACCTTGCCACACAAACCCAATACAGAAGATAACACTAAACTGCAGTTCAGAAGTTGAAGTAGAGTAAAAAATCTGTCTTATGGTAGCAAGGTGCTGCCTAGAGCTAGAGGAGAGTGGAAAGAGTGAGTGAGGAAAGGTATGTTCAGCTTCCAGGCATGCCTATGGAATAGAGAACCTAAGGTGGGAGAGTGGAGAGAAATAGGCTGGCAGCTACCAGTGCAACTCGTGCAACAGGCCTCTTGTAATTAAGGGGAGGAGAGTCTGGCCAGAGTCAGAGTAAGCGAGGGCTCGGCTGAAAGTCCTCCACTAGGGAGCAATGGCCTGAGAATGAGGGGCATGTGAATGAGGGGAGAGGGGATGGATGGGGAAGTGGAGGGGGAAAGCTAACAGGTACAGCTGGGACTAGGTACTCCTATTCCCAGCACTTGAGAGTGATTTATTGAGACACATCTCTAACGTGATCCATTGTGCTGACCAGATTAATGGAGTGAGCTAGAGAAATTCACTGTAGATACAGAGCAGGAAAGCATTAACCCTTGGAGCTTTCTTATCTAGCCTATTGACAGAATATTAATTATGACAAAACATAAGTGTCTCTTCTAATTATCTTTTGATAGCTAAGCATATATTTTTATTCATGCATGATGAAGATACTGGAGTGAAAATCATTCGCACATAAACATTTTAGAAAAATATGGAGATAACGCTGAATTTACAGGGTCCACTGTACACAGGAGACTATAAATTACTTCCTTTAATTCTTGACCATTTACTTTAGATTATTAGAACAACTGATGGTGCAAGTAAAAGAAGTTATTTTGGAATATAAACTGGGGCATCGTTAGATTGCATATATACAAACATTCATGATGCATTATAAATGCTGTGTTTTTCCTGGACCTGTCTCTAGCAGGCTTATCTTCTCAAGCTTGGGCCCATTTCTGAAGTCATGCAATTAAATGGCATTCCCTAAACCACACTTATACTCCAGGTTACGGGTTTACTCAGAACTTCAGACATCAGCTCTGTGTGACTGTAAGTTGCAGTGCACGAGCTATTTTTAATACCCAACGTACCCAGGTATCCAAGACAAAGCAGGTGCATCCCACAATGAGGGAAGCACTAGCACAGTCTCCAGGCAGGCTTCAGGGGCTTCAGAGATTTCAGTCACTTTTTCCTGGGGGAGCAGGATCACTGTATCTCACACAAGGAGTGTCTGCTTCCAGCGGTGAACAGGGCTGTGAGTGTAGTTTATTTGTCTAGCTGTCCTGGTTTCGGCTGGGATAGAGTTAATTTTCTTCCTAGCAGCAGGCATAGTGCTGTGGTTTGGATTTAGTAGGAGAAGAATGTTGATAACATGCTGATGTTTTTAGTTGTTGCTGAGTACTGCTTATGCTAGTCAAGGACTTTTTCAGCTTCCCATGCTCTGCCAGGTGCACAAGAAACTGGGAGGGGGCACAGCCAGAATAGTTGATCCAAACTGCCCAAAGGGCTATTCCATACCATATGACGTCATGCTCAGTATATAAACTGGGGGGGGTTGGCCAAGGAGCAGCGATCGCTGCTCGGGAACTGTCTGGGTATCGGTCGGCGGGTGGTGAGCAATTGCATTGTGCATCACTTGCTTTGTGTATCATTATTATTATTATCATTATTATACTGTTACTATTAGCATTATTATTTTACTTTATTTCAATTATTAAACTGTTCTTATCTCAACCCAGGAGTGTTTCTCACTCTTACTCCTCCGATTCTCTCCCCCATCCCATCGGGGTAGGGGGAGTGAGCGAGCGGCTGCGTGGTGCTTAGTTGCTGGCTGGGGCTAAACCACGACAGTCCTTTTTGGCGCCCAATGTGGGGCACGAAGGGTTTGAGATAACAACAGATTAACCAGAGTGTATTAAGGAATCTGTTAACAGTTGCCGGTCACGATATTAGTTCTTCTGATCTGCACCATGTTCTTTTTTTTGCAGCACGCGTTAAAGCTTGCTGTCAGTTTGTGTAGTGTGCTATGCTCTGCAGTGATTCATGATCTTTTGCTTGGGAGGCTCCTTATCAAAACCCTGACCTTGAGCATTCTTTGGTATTTGGGTTTCATACAGAAGTCACTACTGTACTTCGGGTACTACCTCATAGAGAGAGTTAGCAATTATACTTCTTACTCCGAGAGGCTTGTTGTGGAGGAAATACAGAATGGCACCTTTGCTGCTTTCTTCTATGATGTTTCCTCCTTCATTACAACAACTTTCCAGTATCTTGAACACCCCTGGGCAGTTAAGATACTTCTATTGATAATTCTTGGGAATGCTGTTTCCTTTTTGATAAAGGTCAGTAAGCAGTTTAAAAATACCATCCAGAGATCTACCCCAAGGCTGGAGAGTTATGAGTGGCAGGGTGTGTGGGATCGTATGCGCAAGTACCTAGGGCAGTGGGGACCTCCAGTGTTTTGGAACTTCACCCCTGAACAAGTGCAGAATCCTGAAGAACTAGTCAAGTATTTGGAAGAAGTATGTTGTCACCCTGGTAGCTCCAGAGAGACACAAATCATTGCAACATGCTGGGGACTGGCCCATGCCTATCGAGCCGTGGTCAACACTATTCAGTACCCTCAAGGGAAAGAGAAGGTCTCTGGATCTGATGACAAAACAACAAGCACTGTGGCTACTCAAACCCCCACTACAGGCCCTGCGGCTACTCCAACCCCCACTACAGGCCTTGCAGCTACTCAAACCCCTGCCCCAGGCACTGTGGCTACTCCAGCCACAGCCATGAGCACTGCGGCTACTCAAACCACAGCCATGGGCACTGCGGCTACTCAAACCCCAGTGACGGACACTGCGGCTAAACCAGAGAACCAACCTGCGCCGGTATCAGTTGCCCCTATACAGAAGAAAAAATACACGAGGAAATCAGTTCGTTTAGTAAGGGATGAAGATGAACCAGGGCCATCACGAGAACCAGAGGAGGAAGAACCCATAAATGAGATGGTGACCACCCGATCCCTATCCCTGAGTGAGCTGCGAGATATGCGAAAAGATTTCGGTCGTCATCCAGGCGAGCACATCATCACCTGGCTGCTCCGATGCTGGGATAACGGGGCCAGTAGCCTGGATTTAGAGGGTAGGGAAGCCAAGCAGCTGGGATCCCTTTCTAGGGAAGGGGGCATTGACAAAGCAATTGGAAAAGGGGCAAAACCGCTCAGCCTCTGGAGGCGACTTCTGTCAAGCGTGAAGGAAAGGTATCCCTACAAGGAGGATGTCTTATACCGCCCAAGCAAATGGACCACCATAGAAAAAAGGTATCCAGTACCTGAGGGAATTAGGCGTGCTGGAGGTGATTTACAGTGACCTGAATGATGAGCAGTTAACCAAAGACCCAGATGAAGTCAGGTGCACACAACCCATGTGTCGGAAGGTGGTACGGAGCGCACCAGCATCGTATTCCAACTCGTTGGCAATACTAGCCTGGAAAGACGACGAGGCACCAATGGTGGATGAAGTGGCTAGACAACTCCGGGACTACGAAGAAAAGCTCTCTTCCTCCCTACGGGCCTGTGTCTCGGCTGTGGAAAAACTGTGCCAAGAGTTCCAACAACTCAGAGAGGATCTGTCCTACTCCCCACCTGCACGGACCAGTGTCTCAGCCATTAGGAGTCAACGTCCCTATGCTCAAGAGAGAGGATATAGAGGATACACACCACGGGGCACCCTGTGGTTTTACCTGCGTGATTATGGAGAGGACATGAGAAAGTGGGATGGAAAACCCACCTCAACCTTAGAGGCACGGGTGCGTGAGTTGCAAGGAAAAACTATTAGAAAAGGCGGTTCTCCCAGGAAAATTGCAGCTCCAGTTTCCAGTGAGCAGTTCCCCAGACAGAGTAAGAGGGCTAATTTTACTTCCGACCTTGATCAGGGGACTTATATAAACTGGGGGGGGTTGGCCAGGGAGCAGCGATCGCTGCTCGGGAACTGTCTGGGTATCGGTCGGCGGGTGGTGAGCAATTGCATTGTGCATCACTTGCTTTGTGTATCATTATTATTATTATCATTATTATACTGTTACTATTAGCATTACTATTTTACTTTATTTCAATTATTAAACTGTTCTTATCTCAACCCAGGAGTGTTTCTCACTCTTACTCCTCCGATTCTCTCCCCCATCCCATCGGGGTAGGGGGAGTGAGCGAGCGGCTGCGTGGTGCTTAGTTGCTGGCTGGGGCTAAACCACGACACTAGCATTGCATATGCTACTTCACATTTGCAGGATGATATTCCTCAAACATCACAAATAAATGTGAATGACTATTTATTCAGTGGACTTTTCACAAAAGTGAAGGATAGTTTTGTTCAAAAAAACCAGATGGGCAAGAACAGGGAAGAGAGAAATTCCCTAAAAATTGAAAGCATTTTGTTTCAAGATTTTCAAAATGAAGCATTGCTGATTTTAGTTTTGATTTGACAAACAGATGGAAAATAAAGTAAATAAAACATTTTATTTTGTGCTGAATAAATATTAAAAACATATATTTCAAAGCTTCAGATTTAGGGACTGAATTAATGAAGAACAAAAAGGAATAAAAATGTTCTATTTAGTACTACCTGAATGGAAATTATGTTCAGTTAATGCCGAAAGCCACTACTTGCATAGCTCTGATCAGTCTATTTATAAAATTTGGCTGAGCTATGTCTAGACTTTGAGGCAGTTACGCTCTAATGTTGCAGTTTGCAGTCCTGGTTCACCAGTTCTGGTTTGCCCTGATGGGGGCCCTGGCTGTGTTACAGCATGCATCCTTTCTGGCTTACACATGGCAGCTTGCAGCAGTAGAAGAAAGGAATAGGACGTGCCAGGTACTGTCCCTGCAAAGCAGGGAAACTTGGTGAAAGTCCAGACCTGGGAACTGGGAGGCTTCCTACTGTTCCCACAGAGACAGGGCTGAGTGTCTATGCATTGTTACTAGTCATTTCATTCATAGACAAATACACAGAAAAAGCAAGTATATATGTGCAACTTATCCTGCATTGTGTGCCCTCATTGAACCTGCACTTCTAAGGCCCATTAGAAAGGGTCAGTTTGCAGCCCTGCTTGCAACTCTCTCCATGTGGTTTTCTCCACATTACTTCTGCAGTTACATAAAAGAGCTGCTAAGATTATCCAAGGTATATCCTCAGGTTCCTCCTGTAGCATTAACATTAACAAGAAACTGGGTCATAGTATGTAGAGGGGAGCTCATCTGTCTTAAGGGACACTTTGTAGAGCCATTCGTAGCCTCCCAATGCAACTAGCAGAGACACTTTCAGTTACATCTGTTACAGTTACACCATAAAAACATAGATCAGCACCACAAAGCCAGTCATTTCTGCTTGTAACTAAGCTGCTGCTGTAGAGGGATATAGGGACAGTGGCTATAAAACATCTCTCCTCCAATTCCTTGCCTTGCTTCTCTTTCCTTCTCTGTTATTCCAAGGGTCTACAATGCAATCACTTTCTCTAAAAGGGATAGAATCATAGAATCATAGAATCATAAAATCGTCTAGGTTGGAAAAGACCTTTAAGATCATCCAGTCCGACCATTAACCTACACTACCAGCCCACCTAAACCAATCAAGGGTAGACTAGACTAAACCATATCCCGAAGTGCCACATCTACCCGTTTTTTGAACACTTCCAGGGATGGTGACTCCACCACCTCTCTGGGCAGCCTGTTCCAATGCTTGACCACCCTTTCCGTAAAGAAATTTTTCCTAATTTCCAGCCTAAACCTCCCCTGGCGCAGCTTGAGCCCATTTCCTCTCGTCCTATTGCTAGCTACTTGGGAGAAGAGACCAACACCCACCTCACTACTACCTCCTTTCAGGTAGTTGTAGAGAGCGATAAGGTCTCCCCTCAGCCTCCTCTTCTCCAGGCTAAACAACCCCAGTTCCCTCAGCCACTCCTCATAAGACTTGTTCTCCAGACCCTTCACCAGCTTCGTTGCCCGCCTCTGAACACGCTCCAGCACCTCAATGTCTTTCTTGTAGTGAGGGGCCCAAAACTGGACACAGTATTCCAGGTGCGGCCTCACCAGCGCCGAGTACAGGGGCACAATCACCTCCCTGCTCCTGCTGGCCACAGCATTCCTGATACAAGCCAGGATGCTGTTGGCCTTCTTGGCCACCTGGGCACACTGCTGGTTCATGTTCAGCCGGCTATCTACCAACACCCACAGATCCTTTTCGGCCAGGCAGCTTTCCAGCCACTCCTCCCCAAGCCTGTAGCGTTGCATGGGGTTGTTGTGACCCAAGTGCAGGACCCGGCACTTGGCCTTGTTGAACCTCATACAGTTGGCCACGGCCCATCGATCCAGTCTGTCCAGGTCCCTCTGCAGGGCCATCCTGCCCTCCAGCAGATCGACACTCCCACCCAGTTTGGTGTCGTCTGCAAACTTACTGAGGGTGCACTCGATCCCCTCATCCAGATCATTGATAAAGATATTGAACAAGACTGGCCCTAAAACAGAGCCCTGGGGAACACCGCTCGTGACCGGCTGCCAACTGGACTTAACACCATTTACCACAACTCTCTGGGCTCGGCCACCCAACCAGTTCTTTACCCAGCGAAGAGCATGCCTGTCCAAGCCGTGAGCTGCCAGCTTCCCGAGGAGGATATTATGCAAGACCGTGTCAAAAGCTTTGCTAAAGTCCAGGTAGATGACATCCACAGCCTTTCCATCATCTACCAGGCGGGTCACCAGGTCATAGAAGGAGATCAGGTTGGTCAAGCAGGACCTGCCTTTCATGAACCCATGCTGGCTGGGTCTGATCCCCTGGTTGACCTGTACTTGCCTGTGGAGTTCGCTCAAGATGAACCTCTCCATAATCTTCCCCGGCACCAAGGTCAGGCTGACAGGCCTGTAGTTCCCCGGGTCCTCCTTCCGGCCCTTCTTGTAGATGGGCGTCACATTGGCAAGCCTCCAGTCATCAGGGACCTCCCCTGTTAACCAGGACTGCTGATAGATGATGGAGAGTGGCTTGGCGAGCTCCTGTGCCAGCTCCCTCAGTACTCTCGGGTGGATCCCATCCGGCCCCATAGACTTGTGAGCATCCAGGTGGCGTAGCAGGTCATTAACTGCTTCCTCCTGGACTATGTGGGCTCCATTCTGGTCCCCATCCCTATCCTCTAGCTCAGGGGCCTGAGTACCCTGGGGATGACCGGTCTGGCTGTTGAACACAGAGGCAAAGAAGGCGTTAAGTACTTCAGCCTTTTCCTTGTCCTCGGTGACAATGTTCCCCTCCACATCCAGCAAAGAATGGAGATCCTCCTTGGCTCTCCTTTTATTGCTGATGTACTTATAAAAGCATTTTTCATTGTCTTTTACAGCACTGGCCAGATTGAGTTCTAGCTGGGCTTTTGCTTTTCTAATTTCCTCCCTGCAGGACCTAACAAGATCCCTGTACACCTCCTGAGTTGCCCGCCCCTTCTTCCAAAGGTGGTAGACTCTCCTTTTTTCCCTGAGTCCCTCCAAAAGCTCCCTATTCAGCCAGGCCGGTCGATTTCCCCGCCGGTTGGTCTTACGACACACGGGGACAGCCCGCTCCTGTGCCCTTAAGACTTCCTTCTTGAAGAGGGCCCAGCCTTCCTGGACCCCTTTGCCCTTTAGGACCGCCTCCCAAGGGACTTTCCCAACCAGGGTCCTGAAGAGGCCAAAGTCTGCCCTCCGGAAGTCCATGGTAATAGTTTTGGTGCCCCTCTGCTTAGCATCACCCAAAATTGAGAACTCTATCATGTCGTGGTCGCTAAGCCCGAGACGGCCTCCGACCTCGACATTTCCCACAAGCCCTTCTCTGTTGGTAAACAGCAGGTCAAGCGGGGCACCTCCCCTGGTAGGCTCGCTTACCAGCTGCATTAGAAAGTTATCCCCCACATACTCTAGGAACTTCCAAGACTGCTGCCTCTCTGCTGTGTGGTATTTGCAGCAGATAAATTATTCCATCACAAAGTTTTTTTTCTGCAGCTAGATTTGTGCCTCAGGTAGATTGTCTGAATGTAATTTGATCATCTCTACTCCATACAATATGCATTTTTGTGAAAACAACATAAACATATTCCAAATGACCATCCCAGATGATCCAGCTCTGTGTAATATCACATGTCATATTTGACCACAGACCTTTTTCTATATAGCTTGAGGTTTTCTTCCCCAGGAATTTGCTGCTATTAGCACAGTCAAGGAGAACAGAAGTCCACCCAAAATACTCAGATTGCTTATTGTTTTCTATCTCAATGAGATTATAATCGTAATGAAGTTGTGAACCATGACAAGAGCTCCTAGCTGCTGCCACAGTACAAATAATAGTACTTTAGAGGAAATAAAAGCAAAGATGGTCTCAGGGCTAATATACTGTAGAGAGGAAAGAACATTTTGTCTCTGACTGAAAAGTGAGAGAATGGGCACAATCCCAAGTGTTTTTAACTTGCAGCACATCAATTATTTTATGATAACTGTCCATGTGCACACATTTTCCCCATAGAAAATGCTTGGTAGGTTGCCCTTTTTACATGGACTGAGAAGCTATTCCTCATAACTTCAGTTTACTGCAGTAAAAGGACAAGAACACAGGTGATAATGCAGAATAATGAAAACGATGTACATTCTAGCATGACTGTAATGGTAGAGGATGGAGGATGTGCAACTGAGACTGTCCTGACACACCTTGGCTGATCCAAAATCTCTCAGCTTGTGGGAGATCAATGGGATATAAACCCAGAACTAATGATATTTTGCATGGAAACAACATTTCCATGGAATGAAAGTCCATTTTCTGTAACTGGACTGGTATTACTCTTCTCTACAAACACTGGCCTCTCACCATTTTTGCTGACTTCCTGCACTTCTGTTATTTATATAAATAAAAATTCCATGTATTAATTTTGTTTCCTATCTGAAAAAAGGCTACATCCCTTTAAAAAATTCAAGCAGCTGGTAGATTGTTTTTGGCAGTTAATATCATGCTTAGGTTTAAGCGCATATTGGAATTTACTGTATTCCTTTTAGAGAAGTGCTTGAGTTTTCCTGAATTAAATAGAATTTGAGCTCTTATATTCTTTCCTGATTTGGAGTCTTTCTGAGATTTATTCAATCAAATTCAAAATCTTTATTCATGCCTCTATAAAACACATCTATTTTAAAGCCAAAATGAACCACTAGAACATATAGTCCAACCTGCTCTATAATAAACCAAAGAACTCACCCAGATATGCCGATGTAAGGTAAAACATACTATATAAACTGCTAGAATAAAAGAAGTAAAGCACTTAAGCAGCTAAGGAAGCAGAATCTCATTTTAACATGATGCATTAAGGCAATATGATATTGATATAAAATACAAACCATATATGACACTCTTACTCAAGTAGCAAGGCATTTTCAAACAGTGGACAGTAATAATTCCTGGCTAAATGGAATATCTTTGAAATTTTTAAGCATTAGGAAAGGAAAGAACAGAAAATGATGTAGTCTAAAAGTCTTCAGTGGAGAGATTTCCTTCCAGATGCCACTGCAACTTGCTTTGAGGACCAAAAAAATTCCCAATTGGTGCAGTATTATTTGATGAGCATTTCTTTTTACTTCAGATTCTTCTAGCATCCTCTATATGCATTGTTATAGGATGAGATCAGATTCCAGTTGTGCAATTAGGAATGTGAATAACATCTGCCACATGTGGTTTGTTCACTCATGTGAACACCCGAGGGAGTGAAATACATAGAGGATTGCTTTGTTTGGAGAAGGGGCAAAGTAGCATATTTTATAATTTTATCATTTAAATAGCTAAGGCTATACATTTATATAGAGAAGGCAGGATGAATAAACATACTTTCCACCTGATGAGAAAAAGATACAGCTTATGAGATCCTCTTTCCTGTAGGTTTTTATGTCTCAACCTCAGATCAGTCCATTTCATCACAATAAATTAGAAAATTTTTGAAGGGGTAGGCAATTTGAGCCAGTGCCAGTACCACCTGTTTGTTTTTAGGGTTTTTTTTCCTGCTGTGCTGTAAAACCCTTGTGGAGGTAATTCAAACTTCCACAGAGAGCTAGAAATGAGAGAGGTAATGAGTTGAAGTTATAAACAACAATTTCAGAACTATTAGCAATATTGGCACCCTGTGCCCTTTCCACAGAGTCAGTAAACAGGTTCAAGAGAGGTTGCATGCCATCAGGATGCATAGCTTTTCAATTAGTGCTAGACCTTCCATTGTTTCAGGAAAGGTACAAGAGGAAAAAAACGATTACTCTACCAGAATATGCATCCATCATACACACTAATTAATGGAGAAGAAAAATTAAGAAGGGGAAGGTGTTCCAAAATGTAGTTGAATTTTGGAAAGTTTTTAATTTCTTCTTTTCATTTTTCTTCTAACGAACAAAAAGTCTTCCAGCTTCTAATAACTTTTTTCCTATATGTCCTGGTTTCGGCTGGGATAGTTAATTTTCTTCCTAGTAGCAGGCATAGTGCTGTGTTTTGGATTTAGTAGGAGAAGAATGTTGATAACACCCTGATGGTTTAGTTGTTGCTAAGTACTGCTTATGCTAGTCAAGGACTTTTCAGCTTCCCATGCTCTGCCAGGTGCACAAGAAGCTGGGAGGGGGCACAGCCAGAATAGTTGATCCAAACTGCCCAAAGGGCTATTCCATACCATATGGCGTTATGCTCAGTATAGAAACTGGGGGGGGTTGGCCGGGGAGCAGCGATTGCTGCTCGGGAACTGTCTGGGTATCGGTCGGCGGGTGGTGAGCAATTGCATTGTGCATCACTTGCTTTGTATATTGTTATTATCATCATTATTGTATTGTTGTTATTATCATTACTATTTTACTTTATTTCAATTATTAAACTGTTCTTATCTCAACCCAGGAGTGTTTCTCACTCTTACTCTTCCGATTCTCTCCCCCATCCCATCAGGGTAGGGGGAGTGAGCGAGCGGTTGCATGGTGCTTAGTTGCTGGCTGGGGCTAAACCACAACAACAGGTATTATTTCTAAAAGTGTGTTTCAAAATCTCATAGGTAAAACTCAGTCTGAAGCCATCCATACTAAGTTTAAAGCTCTTCAGCACAGTACAAGGCTTAGAATTATTTTGTATTTGTTAGATATTGTGAAGTCAAAAAGGAGCTTCCTTTGTAAAAACATGTGGGGGATGAAACACACTGAGAGGACAGTGGTAGAAACCTGCAGAGGCAACACACTCAGATATTCCTACATTAGCAAGTATTCCTTGCAAGATCTTTTCCTGTGGAGTCATTGCCTCCCATGGAGGCTGTCTGGGCACATCACTCAGGCAGAGTCACTGCAAGTCACTGCCACTTGGCAAGGTACAAGGGTCTAGTTGGATGGCAGGAATTTTGTTACACTGCAGCTTTTGGAAAGGATATGCCTGCAGTCTTCTTGAATGCCTAAGGTACTTGCTAGCATGTTTGAAAACAGAACTATGTCCCCAACCCACCATTCTCTCTGCTTACTGAAGTAAAATCTCACTGAACTCAGAAGTCATAGCCATGAACTTCAAGGCATTAGTCTGTATAAACATTTGCCAAAACTCTATAGCAGATATTTATGTGCACAAATCACTATCATATTCTGTGATGGTAATCCATTGCACAAATTTCTCCTCTCCATTAAAAAAATAGGACCTTTTAATGTTAATATAAGCCTTAGGCTTTATTAAGATTTAATGCTAAATGCCATTAGTGGGCTGTTAGAATCACATACGCATCTGCATGAAATCGCTAGGAGTGTTTTCATTATGTTCCAGGATGAGACCATGAACTGCTGGAAGAGGAGGAAAGAGGAGTTCTGGATCTCAAATTTCACTACACATTAAAAAAAAAAAATCCCACCACCAAATACGTTAAAAAAAACGTATCAGTAGGTTGGCTGATCTGCTGATCTGATAATGCTTCTGTAAGCTTTATTGTGAGCTTTGACTGAATTGATTTCAAGACTAAGATTTGCAGAATACAAACCATAAACTGCTAATGACAAATTTAGACATTTTCCTTTATTATTTAAGCATCACGACTCAGTTTTCCTTAGTGAGATAGCTGTTTCACTTTAAAAGTCCTAAATGCTGTTAATGGGTATTTTAATGTTAATCTTATTCAAATTTTTTAAAAAATCTAAATTCATTTACCCACTAATTACGTAACAAATAGTATGCAGTGCAATGAAGAATGTGTGTTAAAACAAAATGGTTTATAATACCAGGCACAATTCCCAGAAATTAAGCCATTTCACATTCTTAATGCACTGCCAAATAGGTTTTTGTTGTCTTCCTCTGTAAGTGTAAACAAACATGGTGGTGGCGGCTAGGGGGAAGCCAGAAGGGGTCAAGGTCAGACTGGCTTTGTCTATGTCTACAGTGCATCTCCACCCCCTGCTACTCTGTCGGGGTTTAGCCCCAGCCAGCAACTAAGCACCACGCAGCCGCTCGCTCACTCCCCCTGCCCCGATGGGATGGGGGAGAGAATCGGAGGAGTAAGAGTGAGAAACACTCCTGGGTTGAGATAAGAATAGTTTAATAATTGAAATAAAGTAAAATAGTAATGCTAATAGTAACAATAAAATAATAATAATAATAATATACCAAGGAAGTGATGCACAATGCAATTGCTCACCACCCGCCGACCGATACCCAGACAGTTCCTGAGCAACGATCGCTGCTCCCCACCCAACCCCCCCTGGTTTATATACTGAGCATGACGTCAT
Organism: Pelecanus crispus; assembly: GCF_030463565.1. Classification (NCBI taxonomy): domain Eukaryota; kingdom Metazoa; phylum Chordata; class Aves; order Pelecaniformes; family Pelecanidae; genus Pelecanus; species Pelecanus crispus. The sequence goes on from NC_134675.1 coordinate 8,588,621, forward strand.
ATGGTATGGAATAGCCCTTTGGGCAGTTTGGATCAACTATTCTGGCTGTGCCCCCTCCCAGCTTCTTGTGCACCTGGCAGAGCATGGGAAGCTGAAAAGTCCTTGACTAGCATAAGCAGTACTGAGCAACAACTAAACCATCAGCGTGTTATCAACATTCTTCTCCTACTAAATCCAAAACACAGCACTATGCCTGCTACAAGGAAGAAAATTAACTCTATCCCAGCTGAAACCAGGACAGTATCCACCCCTTATTCTATACCATCTACGTCATGCACAGGGCCTCCCCTCTCCAATGTGTTCTAATTAATCACTACCACTTTCCCTATCTTGCTATATACACACAGATATCATTCCCTTCGTCTATGGGCCATCCCTCTAAAATGTACATTGAGTTCATTTAGTCCGTGACTTTGGGTTCCGTCTGTCATCACAGTCTTTCAGAGCAGGAGAGGTGGTGTGCAGTGTTGGATTGCTGCATGCTGAAGTCAGTTCTCATTCCAACACGGTTTCATCAAAGTTCATTTTCATTAACCTGGGCAATTCTTACTGTAATACCATTGATGTGGCATGTAGCAACCATAACATACAGTATTATATAGCAATTAACATCATACCATTCAGTTCATTGACTGTTTTCGCCCAAAATCAAATTCCCTTGAGGTACACATTGGACTTCCCCATCCTTTCGCATCACCCACCAAGTGCACCCAGGTCCTTGAGCAAAAGCAATCCCACGAATGGGTCTGCCTTTGCCAGAGGGGGAAGTAACCCTGACTGTCTTCCCCAGCATATCTTTTATATGCACTACAGGAACTTTATCTCCTTCTACAGTACGTAGAAGTTTTGATTGGGCAGGGCCAGCTCGACTGGCAGATCCCCTGGTGTTGACTAACCAGGTGGCTTTTGCTAAATGCGTATCCCAATGTGTGAATGTCCCACCACCCATTGCTCTCAGGGTAGTCTTTAACAGCCCATTGTATTGTTCGATTTTCCCGGAGGCTGGTGCATGGTAGGGGATGTGATATACCCACTCAATGCCATGCTCTTTGGCCCAGGTGTCTATGAGGTTGTTTCGGAAATGAGTCCCGTTGTCTGACTCAATTCTTTCTGGGGTGCCATGTCGCCACAGGACTTGCTTTTCAAGGCCCAGGATGGTGTTCCGGGTGGTGGCATGGGGCACGGGATATGTTTCCAGCCATCTGGTGGTTGCTTCCACCGTCGTGATCACATAGCGCTTGCCTTGGCGGGTTTGTGGGAGTGTGATATAATCAACCTGCCAGGTCTCCCCGTATTTATATTTTAGCCATCGTTCAGTATACCCGAGGGGCTTGAACTGCTTGGCTTGCTTGATTGCAGCGCATGTTTCACATTCATGAATAACCTGTGCAATACTGTCCATAGTTAAGTCCACCCCTCAATCACGAGCCCATTTATATGTTGCATCCCTTCCTTGATGGCCTGACGTGTCATGGGCCCACCGAGCTATAAATAATTCACCCTTATGTTGCCAGTCCAGATCCACCTGAGCCACTTCAATCTTAGCAGCCTGATCTGCCTGCTGGTTGTTTTGATGTTCTTCAGTGGCCCAGCTCTTGGGTATGTGAGCATCTACATGACGAACTTTTACAACCAGGTTCTCTACCCGGGCAGCGATATCTTGCCACAATGCGGCAGCCCAGAATGGTTTGCCTCTGCGCTGCCAGTTGCTCTGCTTCCATTGCTGCAGCCACCCCCACAGGGCATTTGCCACCATCCATGAGTCAGTACAGAGATAAAGGACTGGCCACTTTTCTCTTTCAGCAATATCTAAAGCCAGCTGGATGGCTTTCACCTCTGCAAACTGACTCGACTCCCCTTCTCCTTCAGCAGCTTCTGCGACTTGTCGTATAGGACTCCATACAGCAGCTTTCCACCTCCGATGCTTTCCCATGAGACGACAGGACCCATCAGTGTACAGGGCATATTGCTTTTCATTTTCTGGCAATCTATTATACAGTGGGGCCTCTTCAGCACGTGTCACCGCCTCCTCTGGTGATATTCCAGAATTCTTACCTTCTGGCCAGTCCATGATCACTTCCAAGATTCCTGGGTGACTGGGGTTTCCTATTCGAGCCCCTTGTGTGATCAATGCAACCCACCTACTCCATGTAGCATCAGTTGCATGATGTGTAGAGGGGACCCTCCCTTTGAACATCCAGCCCAACACCGGCAGTCGGGGTGCCAGCAGGAGCTGGGCTTCAGTACCAACCACTTCCGAAGCAGCTCGAACCCCTTCATATGCTGCCAATATCTCTTTCTCAGTTGGAGGATAGCGAGCTTCGGATCCTCTGTATCCCCGACTCCAAAACCCTAGGGGTCGAACTCGAGTCTCCCCTGGTGCTTTCTGCCAGGGGCTGCAGGTAGGGCCATTCTCCCCGGCTGCGGTGTAGAGCACATTTTTAATATCCTGCCCTGCCCGGACTGGCCCAAGGGCTACTGCATGAACTATCTCCCGTTTAATTTGTTCAAAGGCTTGTTGTTGCTCAGGGCCCCATTTGAATTCATTCTTCTTCCGGGTCACTTGATAGAGAGGGCTTACGATCTGGCTGTAGTTTGGAATATGCATTCTCCAAAAACCCACAACGCCTAAGAAAGCTTGTGTTTCCTTTTTGCTAGGTGGTGGGGACATAGCTGTTATTTTGTTGATCACATCCATTGGGATCTGACGACGTCCATCTTGCCATTTTATTCCTAAAAACTGGATCTCCTGTGCAGGCCCCTTGACCTTACTCTGTTTGATGGCAAAACCAGCCTTCAGAAGGATTTGGACTATTTTCTTTCCCTTCTCAAAGACTTCTTCTGCTGTGTTGCCCCACACAATGATGTCATCAATATACTGCAGATGTTCTGGAGCTTCACCCTGTTCCAGTGCCGTCTGGATCAGTACATGGCAAATGGTGGGGCTGTGCTTCCACCCCTGGGGCAGTCGGTTCCAGGTGTACTGAACACCCCTCCAGGTAAAAGCAAACTGGGGCCTGCACTCTGCTGCCAAAGGGATGGAGAAAAATGCATTAGCAATATCAATTGTGGCATACCACTTAGCTGCCTTTGACTCCAGTTCATATTGAAGTTCTAGCATGTCTGGCACGGCAGCACTCAGCGGCGGTGTAACTTCGTTCAGGCCACGATAGTCCACTGTTAGTCTCCACTCCCCATTAGACTTTTGCACTGGCCATATGGGACTGTTAAAGGGTGAGCGAGTCTTGCTGATCACTCCCTGGCTCTCCAGTCGACAAATCAGCTTATGGATGGGAATCAGGGAGTCTCGGTTGGTGCGATATTGCCGCCTGTGCACTGTTGTGGTAGCGATCGGCACCTGTTGTTCTTCGACCCTCAACAACCCCACAACAGAAGGGTCCTCTGAGACACCGGGCAAGGTGGACAGCTGTTTCATTTCCTCTGTCTCCAAGGCTTCTATACCAAAAGCCCACCGGTACCCTTTTGGGTCCTTGAAATACCCTCTCCTGAGGTAGTCTATGCCAAGGATGCACGGAGCCTCTGGGCCAGTCACAATGGGGTGCTTCTGCCACTCATTCCCAGTTAGGCTCACTTCAGCCTCCAGTACAGTGAGCTGTTGGGATCCCCCTGTCACTCCAGAAATACAAATGGGTTCTGCCCCTCTATAACTTGATGGCATTAGGGTACACTGTGCACCCAGTGTCCCCTAGAGCCTTATACTCCTGTGGGTCTAATGTGCCAGGCCATCGAATCCACACAGTCCAGTAAACCCGATTGTCCCTTTCCTCCACCTGGCTGGAGGCAGGGCCCCTCTAACACTGGTCACAGTATTCGCTGTTCACTTCCTGTAAATGTGAATCAGAAGTCCCCTGATCAAGGTCGGAAGTAAAATTAGCCCTCTTACTCTGTCTGGGGAACTGCTCACTGGAAACTGGAGCTGCAATTTTCCTGGGAGAACCGCCTTTTCTAAGAGTTTTTCCTTGCAACTCACGCACCCATGCCTCTAAGGTTGAGGTGGGTTTTCCATCCCACTTTCTCATGTCCTCTCCATAATCACGCAGGTAAAACCACAGGGTGCCCCGTGGTGTGTATCCTCTATATCCTCTCTCTTGAGCATAAGGATGTTGACTCCTAATGGCTGAGACACTGGTCCGCACAGGTGGGGAGTAGGACACATCCTCTCTGAGTTGTTGGAACTCTCGGCACAGTTTTTCCACAGCCGAGACACAGGCCCGTAGGGAGGAAGAGAGACTTTCTTCATATTCCCGGAGTCGGCCAGCCACTCCATCCACCGTTGGTGCCTCATCATCTTTCCAGGCCAGTATTGCCATCGAGTTGGAATACGATGCTGGTGCGCTCCGTACCACCTTCCGACACATGGGTTGTGTGCACCTGACTTCATCTGGATCTCTGGGTAACTGCTCATCATTCAGGTCACTGTAAATCACCTCCAGCACGCCTAATTCCCTCAGGTACTGGATACCCTTCTCTATGGTGGTCCATTTGCTTGGGCGGTATAAAACATCCTCCTTGTAGGGATACCTTTCCTTCACGCTTGACAGAAGTCGCCTCCAGAGGCTGAGCGGTTTTGCCCCTTTTCCAATTGCTTTGTCAATGCCCCCTTCCCTAGAAAGGGATCCCAGCTGCTTGGCTTCCTTACCCTCTAAATGCATGCTACTGGCCCCATTATCCCAGCATCGGAGCAGCCAGGTGATGATGTGCTCGCCTGGATGACGACTGAAATCTTTTCGCATATCTCGCAGCTCACTCAGGGATAGGGATCGGGTGGTTACCATCTCATTTATGGGTTCTTCCTCCTCTGGTTCTCGTGATGGCCCTGGTTCATCTTCATCCCTTACTGAACGAGCTGATTTCCTTGTGTATTTCTTCTTCTGTATAGGGGCAACTGATACTGGCGCGGGTTGGTCCTCTGGTTTAGCCACGGTGCCTGTTACTGGGGTTGGAGTAGTCGCAGTGCCTGTGGTGGGGGTTGGAGTAGCCGCAGTGCCTGTGGCTGTGGTTGGAGTGGCCACAGTGCCTGTTGTTTTGTCATCAGATCCCGAGACCTTCTCTTTCCCTTGAGGGTACTGAATAGTGTTGACCACGGCTCGATAGGCATTGACCAGCCCCCAGCACGTTGCAATGATTTGTGTCTCTCTGGAGTTGCCAGGGTGACAACATACTTTTTCCAAATACTTTACTAGTTCTTCAGGATTCTGCACTTGTTCAGGGGTGATGTTCCAAAACTCTGGAGGTGCCCAATGCCCTAGGTACTTGCCCATACTATCCCACACACCTTGCCACACATAACTATCCAGCCTTGGGGCAGGTCTCTGGATAATATTCTTAAATTGCTTACTAACCTTCATCAAAACCGAAACAGTATTCCCAAGAAATAGCAATAGATGTACCTAACTACCCAAGGATGTTCAAGATACTGAAAAGTTATTGTAATGAAGGAGGAAACATCATGGTAGACATTTGTAATTGACATTGAAAATGTAACATTATAAATGTAGACATTGTAGACAATGTAGACATTGTAGACATTGTAGACAATGTAGACATTGTAAATGTAGGCATGTCTACATTTGGTAGACAGCCGGCTGAACATGAGCCAGCAGTGTGCCCAGGTGGCCAAGAAGGCCAACAGCATCCTGGCTTGTATCAGGAATGCTGTGGCCAGCAGGAGCAGGGAGGTGATTGTGCCCCTGTACTCGGCGCTGGTGAGGCCGCACCTGGAATACTGTGTTTAGTTTTGGGCCCCTTAATACAAGAAGACATTGAGGTGCTGGAGCGTGTCCAGAGAAGGGCAACAAAGCTGGTGAAGGGTCTGGAGCACAGGCCTTATGAGGAGCGGCTGAGGGAACTGGGATTGTTTAGTCTGGAGAAGAGGAGGCTGAGGGGAGACCTTATCGCTCTCTACAACTACCTGAAAGGAGGTAGTAGTGAGGTGGGTGTTGGTCTCTTCTCCCATGTAGTTAGCGATAGGATGAGAGGAAATGGGCTTAAGCTGCACCAGGGGAGGTTTAGGTTGGAAATTAGGAAAAATTTCTTTACGGAAAGGGTTGTCAAGCATTGGAACAGGCTGCCCAGAGAGGTGGTGGAGTCACCATCCCTGGAAATATTCAAAAAACAGGTAGATGTGGCACTTTGGGACATGGTTTATTCTAGTCTACCCTTGATTGGCTTAGAGTAGACTTGGTAGTGTAGGTTAATGGTTGGACTGGATGATCTTAAAGGTCGTTTCCAACCTAAACGATTCTATGATTCTATGATCATAGAAAAAGTTAGCAAAGGTACTGTTCTGTATTTCCTCCACAAAAAACCTCTCAGAGGAAGCGGTATAATTGCTAATCCTCTCCACAAGGTGATACCCGAAGTACAGTAATGGCTTCAGTACCAACCCAAGATACCAAATAGTGCTCAAGGTCAGTGTTTTAATAACAAATCTCCCAGGCAAAACATCACTAATCACTGCAGAGCACAACAAACTGCAAAAACCAACACCGACCTTTAACATGTACAGCAAAAAAAAGAACATGGTGCAGATCAGATGAACTAATATTGTGACCGGCAACTGTTAATGGATTCCTTAACACACTCTAGTTAATCTGTTATTATCTCAAACCCTTCGTGCCCCACGTTGGGCGCCAAAAAGGACTGTCGTGGTTTAGCCCCAGCCAGCAACTAAGCACCACGCAGCCGCTCGCTCACTCCCCCTACCCCGATGGGATGGGGGAGAGAATCGGACGAGTAAGTGTGAGAAACACTCCTGGGTTGAGATAAGAACAGTTTAATAATTGAAATAAAGTAAAATAGTAATGCTAATAGTAACAGTATAATAATGATAATAACAATATACAAAGCAAGTGATGCACAATGCAATTGCTCACCACCCGCCAACCAATACCCAGACAGTTCCCGAGCAGCGATCGCTGCTCCCCGTCCAACACCCCCCGGTTTATATACTGAGCATGACGTTATGTGGTATGGAATAGCCCTTTGGTCAGTTTGGATCAACTATTCTGGCTGTGCCCCCTCCCAGTTTCTTGTGCACCTGGCAGAGCATGGGAAGCTGAAAAGTCCTTGACTAGCATAAGCAGTACTTAGCAACAAGTAAAACATCAGTGTGTTATCAACATTCTTCTCCTACTAAATCCGAAACACAGCACTATGCCTGCTACTAGGAAGAAAATTAACTCTATCCCAGCCTAAACCAGGACATACTCCCAAACACTTCTGCAGATCTGATTTCCCACATTACTGCAGCATAAAGGAAGTTTAAAAGAGCTGCATGTATACTTCATAGGAAGGTAATAAGGCATTGCAAGACTAACTTCACAGTTTGCTCATCTGTCAAGGGGGTCTCCACTTCTCAACAATATCCCAATGTTTTGGTAGGCAGGCTCCAGCCCACTTAGCCAGCGAGAAGGCACGGGTGGAATGCCAGGTATGTCTACAGAGCAAAGTAGTGCAGGCAGCCTGACGCCAAGAGAGAATAGGCAGGTACCTATTGAGTTACAGGATTTCTACAAATCTAATCCACATGTAATGTGAGACTTATTACAGAGTCAGCCTCTGCCAGGGCTGTGAAAAGTCTGGGGATATGAACAGCCCCAGAAACAATGATCCCATTTAACTCATTGCAACCCAACATCGGTTAACCAAAACTAATGTTCTCTTATCCTTGTAATTAATTTCTTAAACAGTGATTACAAGCTGTATCTTATCAAGTATTTAATAGCAAATGCAAGAAATTAGTGATAAGACTGTGGGTGACATTGTATCTACCGCAACACTGCATATTCTAATTAAGTTAATGTTTATTGACTGTTATGAAGAATATATGCAAATTAAGTAAGAGCATTTAAGATGGGAAGCATTTTCATACATTTGAAACAATAAAACCATTCTCAACTGCTAATAATACAAAGAAAAAAAAATCAAATGTTTCCAAATCTTATTACAATTAAAAGACTCACTGATTTTTTGGCATATTTGGAATAAACTGCAGCATTTAAAAATGGCTGCCTGCTAAAACTCTGCTAATTTCTTCAATCACTATAACATTGGATGAAAGCTCTGATAGCCCATTCGGTATCTACTCATTAGGCATCATTTTACTCATACACGTCTGGTATTGTATATTCTCAGCTAAAGTCTTTCCCTCACTTGATATCTTACCTGACTTTGTCAAATAATTAAGCACAGCCTGTCTCAATCAATTAACTTTTAATTTGGATACTGTTGACCATAAAGAATACATTTATTTTATATTGTGGTTAATGAATGCTCACATTTCTAGAAATGGTCTGCAGTTGTTCAGGTTATATTTGAAAGCCAGAAACTCAGAAATGGTAATAAATGATGTTGAATCCACACTCAGAGTTGCACCTTGCAACAAACTAGTGATTCTGTTCCTTTCCTCAGGCTGTTTAAAGGCTACATGTCACCTTTAGAAAAGGTCAACTGCTATGGGGTCTGATATTATCAGTTCATCAGTGATACCCATCTGGCTATTTACTGACACATATTTTACTCTAGCAACCAAAAGCAAACAAGCTTTGGAAGAATAGTGACTCAGTCATGATAGAAGTTGAAAGTTGGTTCAGGCTACATTAAGAATTATTATTTTGCCCATTTTGTAACCATTTTATGATTGATTGTCCTGGTTTCGGCTGGGATAGAGTTAATTTTCTTCCTAGTAGCAGGCATAGTGCTGTGGTTTGGATTTAGGATGAGAAGAATGCTGATAACACACTGATGGTTTAGTTGTTGCTCAGTACTGCTTGTGCCAGGTGCACAAGAAGCTGGGAGGGGGCACAGCCAGGACAGCTGACCCAAGCTGCCCAAAGGGCTATTCCATACCATATGGCGTCATGGGCAGTATAGAAACTGGGGGGAGATTGGCCGGGGAGCAGCGATCGCTGCTGGGAACTGGCTGGGTATCGGTCGGCGGGTGGTGAGCAATTGCATTGTGCATCACTTGCTTCATATATTATTATTATCATCATTATTATATTGTTGTTATTATCATTACTATTTTACTTTATTTCAATTATTAAACTGTTCTTATCTCAACCCAGGAGTGTTTCTCACTCTTACTCTTCCGATTCTCTCCCCCATCCCATCGGGGTAGGGGGAGTGAGCAAGTGGCTGCGTGGTGCTTAGTTGCTGGCTGGGGCTAAACCACGACTTTGATAAAATCAGAACTTTAGAGATCATTTGCAATTATGAGTTTCTCCTTGCTACTAGAATTGCAATGTAAAAATACTTTGCTGATTGGTACAGGGAATGGGAACGTGGAGAATACATTTTATATTTGACGTATTTGACCCAAGTGATATGGAAAATTTATGTCTCTCATTTTTCATGGTTCACATAATTTGAGAAGTTCCTGTATCTAAAATTGGAGGAAACGGACAGAACATAAGGATTTCAAGATGTCTAATGATAAAGTAGGAAACCTAAAAATTGCTTTAGCTACCTGGGTGCTTAATGTGGATACTCTCTTGGGCCAGATCAAAAAAGAGATTAAAATCTGCAGAAGCTAACATTGCAATGGTATGTCTTGAGCACTAGGTCCCCGTATGGATGCAATCAATGCTCACTGTCTGATGTTTGAGGAAGGCAAGGTATCTCATAATAGGTTTCACAGGAGCTACCATGCTGTGGAGAATGCTGTGTAAACCAGCCAGTTGGAAAATGTTAAAGACACGAGTATACTAAATCCCTGTCTAGGATAATCTTTGCTCAGTGCTAGCTGGACAACCCACTTGTGCTGTACAGCCTGGGAACATAGTCTCACAGTAATTTTCCCACCTTTTTAAAAAAGATGGAACAAGGATTATTCCTTTCTTCATTCAGCTTCTTGGACCTGCCACTCAAACTAAGGATCTCAAAACCATCTCTTGCATGTAGAAGCCTCCCCTGATCTTAGACCATAAACAGTGACAACCAAAGCCTGAACAGAATATGAAGTTTTGGAACATCATTTCCCCTGTTTACATAGAGCTCCAGTATCTCATCCATCTCAAATAGCAAGGATAAAGCTACTTGCTTGATTAACAAAGTTATTTATTTCCTCCTGACCAAAAAAAAAGTAATGAAAGATCAAAGCAGCGCTACTTCTTGATGCTTATATGGTAGTTGCCAATGCTTATATATTTGCTTTCTTACTATTTACTACGTTATATCTCAGTAGAAACTTTTAAACCCATTTACTGGAGATCTGGACAAAAGCTGATGCTTAACATTTAGGTTGTCACATGAGGTCTCAGCTTGCCTAGCTGCCACCTTTACTACTCCTTTTGATTAGTCTTATCCCTGCTTAACCCCTATGGTAGGTAAAAAGACATTGTTAATTAATGCTTACATTGTGTAGGCCCCTTCAAAACCTGGAAAAGGAAGAATGTACAGGGTAATCTACAGTAATCATCTCAACACTAGGAATGCTTTTGACTGGAATGATAATGTAGCTGAAAAGGTAGCAACTTTTAAGACAGTCTTCCTGAAGATATAAGCACATTAAACCAATGAGAGTGGGTTTGTCTTTTTTATTTTAAAGCAGCAAAACGGAGAATTTCAGCAACCTCGCCTAATAAGCTCCACCAAATGTTACAAAATGCTATGTAAACTGTTGGCATCTGTTGGATTTATTGCAGCTTTTCCTTTCTGTTATTCCACGGATGGAATACATGAAATACAGTGGCCATGTCTTTGCAACTAAAGGGATAAAGATTTTTCTGTATACATTACTCTTTAACACATACAAAAACAGATTAGCTTATTAACACATGCTTGGTTATTTTCCACTTAAGTCTAGAAATTCTAGCCTTCTCAGGCATCACTTTCATTTATATAAGACATATTATTTTTCTTTAAATAAAATGTGAAAGCCAAACTAAGATTCACTACGTTTGTTTTTTTGGGGGTTGTTTTTGAGGGTTTTTTGGGAGGGGTTCTGTTTGAGACCGACCTTGCAACATTTTCATATTGATTCAGCATCAGGCTTGTAAATTTAGGTAAACTACAGTTACGCTAACATGTGAGTAGATGTGTTTAGATAGCCAGCTTCCTTCAACCCTATTATTCACATGTGTAATTATTCATAAACAGTGTCCATGCTAATCATTCAAATTTGGTATCCCAAAAGATCTGCAAAATAAAACTGTTTAAGAAAAAGGAAAAATTTGACCTTTTTAAATCACACTCCTCAAAATAATGAAAACATTTTTTTCATACCTACATTTAAATTATTCTAGTTTAGTTATAAATTAAATTTCTTTGTGAGAAGTTTTCATTTTTCTTTAAGATCTCTAAAAGAGATTTAAAAGCTTGATTTTCTATTCCTAAACCTCTTGAAAAGGCATAAATGATAAATCTCTTGTATGTTAATTTGCAACGTTATCTTTCCTGAAAGCCTCTAGAACCTTCCAAATATGTACAAGATAGAATCATAGAATTACAGAATGCTTTGGGTTGGAAGGGACCTTTAGAGGTCATCTAGCCCAACCCCCCTGCAGTGAGCAGGGACAGCTTTAACCAGATCAGGTTGCTCAGAGCCCCGTCCAACCTGACCTTGAATGTTGCCAGGGATGGGGCCTCTACCACCTCTCTGGGCAACCTGTGCCAGTGCTTCACCACCCTCATTGTAAAAAATTTCTTTCTTATGTCTAGTCTAAATCTATTCTTCTTTAGTTTAAATCCATTATTCCTTGTCCTGTCACAACAGGCCTTGTTAAAAAGATTGCCCCCATCCTTCCTGTAGGCCCCCTTTAAGTACTGAAAGGCCGCAATAAGGTCTCCTCGCAGCCTTCTCTTCTCCAGGCTGAACAACCCCAACTCTCTCAGCTTGGCCTCGTAGGAGAGGTGCTCCAGCCCTCGGATCATTTTTGTGGCCCTCTTCTGGACCCACTCCAGCAGGTCCATGTCCTTCTTGTGCTGAGGGCCCCAGAGCTGGACGCAGTACTCCAGGTGGGGTCTCACCAGAGCAGAGTAGAGGGGCAGAATCACCTCCCTCGACCTGCTGGCCACGCTTCTTTTGATGCAGCCCAGGATACGGTTGGCTTTCTGGGCTGCAAGCGCACATTCACAAGTCTATGGGGCCGGATGGGATCCACCCAAGAGTACTGAGGGAGCTGGCAGAGGAGCTTGCCAAGCCACTTTCCATCATCTATCAACAGTCCTGGTTAACAGGGGAGGTCCCTGATGACTGGAGGCTTGCCAATGTGACGCCCATCTACAAGAAGGGCCGGAAGGAGGACCCGGGGAACTACAGGCCTGTCAGCCTGACCTCGGTGCCGGGGAAGATTATGGAGAGGTTCATCTTGAGCGAACTCCACAGGCAAGTACAGGTCAACCAGGGGATCAGGCCCAGCCAGCATGGGTTCACAAAAGGCAGGTCCTGCTTGACCAACCTGATCTCCTTCTATGACCTGGTGACCCGCCTGGTAGATGATGGAAAGGCTGTGGATGTCATCTACCTCGACTTTAGCAAAGCTTTTGACACCGTCTCGCATAATATCCTCCTCGGGAAGCTGGCAGCTCACAGCTTAGACAGGCATACTCTTCGCTGGGTAAAGAACTGGTTGGGTGGCCGAGCCCAGAGAGTAGTGATAAATGGTGTTAAGTCCAGTTGGCGGCCGGTCACGAGCGGTGTTCCCCAGGGCTCTGTTTTAGGGCCAGTCTTGTTCAATATCTTTATCAATGATCTGGATGAGGGGATCGAGTGCACCCTCAGTAAGTTTGCAGACGACACCAAATTGGGTGGGAGTGTCGATCTGCTCGAGGGTAGGATGGCCCTGCAGAGGGACCTGGACAGACTGGATCGATGGGCCGTGGCCAACTGTATGAGGTTCAACAAGGCCAAGTGCCGGGTCCTGCACTTCGGTCACAACAACCCCATGCAACGCTACAGGCTTGGGGAGGAGTGGCTGGAAAGCTGCCTGGCCGAAAAGGACCTGGGGGTGTTAGTAGATAGCCGGCTGAACATGAGCCAGCAGTGTGCCCAGGTGGCCAAGAAGGCCAACAGCATCCTGGCTTGTATCAGGAATGCTGTGGCCAGCAGGAGCAGGGAGGTGATTGTCCCCCTGTACTCGGCGCTGGTGAGGCCGCACCTGGAATACTGTGTCCAGTTTTGGGCCCCTCACTACAAGAAAGACATTGAGGTGCTGGAGCGTGTTCAGAGGCGGGCAACGAAGCTGGTGAAGGGTCTGGAGAACAAGTCTTATGAGGAGCGGCTGAGGGAACTGGGGTTGTTTAGCCTGGAGAAGAGGAGGCTGAGGGGAGACCTTATCGCTCTCTACAACTACCTGAAAGGAGGTTGTAGTGAGGTGGGTGTTGGTCTCTTCTCCCAAGTAGCTAGCGATAGGACGAGAGGAAATGGGCTTAAGCTGCGCAAGGGGAGGTTTAGACTGGAAATTAGGAAAAATTTCTTTACGGAAAGGGTGGTCAGGCATTGGAACAGGCTGCCCAGAGAGGTGGTGGAGTCACCATCCCTGGAGGCGTTTAAAAAACGGGTAGATGTGGCACTTCGGGATATGGTTTAGTCTGGTCTACCCTTGATTAGTCTAGAGTGGGCTTGGTAGTGTAGGTTAATGGTTGGACTGGATGATCTTAAAGGTCTTTTCCAACCTAGATGATTCTATGATTCTATGATTCTATGATTCTATGATTGCTGGCTCATGTCCAGCTTTTCATCCACCAGTACCCCCAAGTCCTTCTCTGCAAGGCTGCTCTCAATCCCTTCATCCTCCAGCCTGTACTGATATTGGGGGTTGCCCCATCCCAGGTGCAGGACCTTGCCCTTGGCCTTGTTGAACCTCATGAGGTTCACAGAGGCCCACCTCTCCAGCTTGTCCAGGTCCCTTTGGATGACATCTCGTCCTCCTGGTGTGTCAACCGCACCACTCAGCTTGGTGTTGTCTGCAAACTTGCTGAGCATGCACTCAATCCCACTGTCTATGTCAAGATAATTTATAAATAACTCATCTAAATACTATTTAAAACACACATGAGGAATTTGGCTCAGTGACTATTATATGCTATTGAGAGTGTATGTAAATGCATTGTTTGGAAGAGGTGCGTGATAGTCAGGTCAGTTTAGTCAATATCACTTCCAAAACTATTTAATCCAAACAAACAAATACAAAAATATTCACTCATATTTGTAATAAGGGTGTCCAGATGGAAAGTCATATAGACACAAATATTACTGACAAAGTTCTTCCCTGGAAACAAACCATGCATCTTTCATGACTTAGAAAATCATGTATTAAAATATTAATGGATGAGATTAAAATGTGTAAGTTTTCATGCTCTACAAACATATTTTTTAGGCAAATTTTATAGGCTGTATCTTTATCAGAAATCTGTAAGTAATCTGATATTTTTCCTTAGAAATGACAGTGTAAATGTTCCAAGATGTATTCAAGAGCAAGAAAACTTCTCCATGCTAAGCTTTTCACATACCTTTCAAGGGCAGTGTTAGTTCATTGCTGGTATCATCTAATAACAGAGAAAACAGCAACTGAGGTGCAAGACATGAAATAAAGTCTGTGACAGCCATTGAACCAGAGGTTTCATAACCCTTTTTGCTGTGGGGCCACCAATGAATAATCCTGGAAACTCACAGGCCTGAGCCTTTGCATTGATTCTTGAAGAAAAGATTGGGACTGTTAGAAGAAACATCTCCTAGAGCATCTTGCTACCTACAACATTCATTAATAAGAAACAGAACTGATTATTTTTTTATTGGTTATCAGATTAAAGCATTCAGATATAAAGGATGGTATGGAATTCATATTCCAAATCCTGCTGTCAGAATAGGCAGAGCCAAAGGTTTCCATGACCTTTCAGGCTTCAGAAGATAGGTATCAGTAGCACTGGCCAACTGTATGACTTGTTCTTGTTCTTGAAAATTCTGCCCCAAAAGAACAAAATAGAGGGAAAACTGCAGTAGTCACAAACTGTGTGAATACAAGCATTTTGTTTTTCTGATTTTCTTTGTTGTTGTTTTTGTTGTTTTAAACTAAAAGTCTAAAATGGATTAAATTAGTTTTCCCCTAGGTTGCTCTTTCTCTCTCCTTTGGTTACTGAGGGAGTCAAAATGCCCAGCTCTAGAACTAGTAATAGTTAAAGCTAAATAAATTAAGGTCAATTTATCCACCTTTATTTTTTATCATTGTTGAAAAGATCTCAAAGGAAAGAAAGGTAGATACTCAGGATTCAAATTTCAAATTTGTGGGGGTGTTAGACTTTTTTTTGGTCACATCTGTGTTAATGAATAATTCCTTTTTCAGGCTGTGGCAATCTTCTCACATTCTGCTGGAGGAATAAGGGGGAAAAAAAGAATAGGAGGCAGGATAGAACAAACTGAAATGTCTCAAGGAGTTGGAATTTTGTAACTCATCATGGGGAAGATGAATTGGTAGGCAAAGGGCAGGTGAGATGGTCAAAGGTGAATATAAATAAATGGGATGGTTCCACAATTTATCATGTGGCTATTGCCTGTATATATGCGATATCTGTCCATCCATCTTGTCCTTGGATCTGGCTACACTGCTTGTATATCCAGAAAGATAGGATGAATCAAAGGAAAGACATAAGCTTGTAAATAGGTGTCTACTCTTTCTTATGATAATCTTCTCCTGGGTCTCAATCTGTATCTACTCTAAGTAACAAGATAACTGCATAATAACTTTTAGCTACTATCATGCTTAGAAATCACTAAAGCTGGTCAGCTCATTAGTCTGAAATCTTTTAAGACAACAGTTCAGTTTAGAAAGATTAGCACTGACAAATCTCTAAGAATGAGCACAATTATACATCAGGAGCTAGTACTGAGCTGGTTTGGGGGCTGTAGTCTTTTCTAAGAGGATTTATAAAACATTGCTGCAGAAATATGTTAATTTTTTATGCTCTCTGTCTCATAGTTTGAACTTGAAACATTATTTAGTCATTGTCTATAGACAGTAGAACTATCTTTAATAATCAAGCCCTACCAGGATCTCAAAATCTCTCAAGTATCTGAGAAATATTTAGTTCTAATCAATCCAAACATTCATTTTCATTTGTCTTTAATAGCTAATTACTGGAATTAGCATAATTTCATATTAAAAGCTATCTAGAATGAAAATAAATTAATTTTTCATTTTCAAAGTAACAAAACAATGTTTCACCATTACTATTGCTCTTCAGTTCCAAATTCAAAGAAACAGTCAATTGTCAGCAAATTTTATATGTATCATTAGGCAAAAGCTGATTTTGTAAAAAAAAAAATCCAAATACATATAGTTATGATCCACACTGAAAGTATGCTTATTGACTTGCATGGATTTTTTTTATAAAGTACAGTAGAATCCAAAATCTAAATATTTAATTTTTGTTTGTTTGTTTCTCATTGTGGAGCATGTGGAGCTGTCATGAATAAATGAACACAGATTTTATTAGATGGACATTTAAAAGAGTTAGAAATCTGACCTCTAAAGGCACAAAGAACCAAGGAAGATGATGAAACTATGCTGCCAGATGACTGTACTTCACTCAGTTACTCTATTACTGTCCAGCACAAGAACTGTTTTATCAGTAATTCTTGCAGGGATTGCACTACTTCCTGATCTGGGGAAGAGTCAAAATATCTTTCATACAGAGTTATAGTTTCATATTCCCTTGTCTAGCTGATACTAGGAAGTAAAGCTGTTCATAACAGGCTTTTGGTTAGTACTAAGATATTATAGCACTCTTTCTAGGACAAGTGTCTTTGTAAAATATATTCTACTTTCAAAACTTTGGGCTGGAATTTTCAAAGCCCAAGATCCAGTCCACAAAAATTTCTCTGGTAGCTGAGCACTAAGTTCCCATAGGTTATAATTACACAATTCCCCAAAAGCTGATCTAGGAATAACTGGTTATCTACATAACCCATCTGATCCTAGGTCACGTAGGGAGCTCACAGGAAATCTTTGTAAAATGCCCAGGCACACATCCTGAATGCACCACTACTGTCAGGCTCCTGGTGTAGTGAAGACACGCAAGACTACATCTTCTCTGGAGAGTGTCTAATGCCTCATGAGGACCTGTAAGTCTTGTTTAGTTGTTTAGACAGAGAAGAATATTGGTACTGAGCACAGTCATAGAGGACCCCTTGTAGAGGAGTCCAGGTGTATAGCTTCCTTGGAAAAATCTACCCACAGCTGTAGGTAAACATTTAGATACAAGTCTGTTTGGGCAACTGGCATGCTCCCACTTACTGGTTTCAGCTGGCATAGTGCTGTGTTTTGGATTTAGGATGAGAAGAATGCTGATAACACACTGATGGTTTAGTTGTTGCTAAGTACTGCTTATGCTAGTCAAGGACTTTTCAGCTTCCCATGCTCTGCCAGGTGCACAACAAACTGGGAGGGGGCACAGCCAGAATAGTTGACCCAAACTGCCCCAAGGGCTATTCCATACCATATGACGTCATGCTCAGTATAGAAACTGGGGGGAGTTGGACGGGAGCAGCGATCGCTGCTCGGGAACTGTCTGGGCATGGGTCGGCAGGTGGTGAGCAGTTGCATCACTTGTATTTCCTGGGGTTTGTTTCTCTCTCTCTCTCTTGTTCTCCTTTTCATCATCATTATTATTATTTTTATTATATCTTAATTCTTAAACTGTTCTTATTTCAACCCATGAGCTTGCTTTCTTTTGCCCTTCCGATTCTCTCCCCCATCCCACCAGGGGGGGAGGGTGAGCAAGTGGCTGTGTGGTGCTTGGTTGCCAACTGGGGCTAAACCACGACAGGGGTAAAAAACGAAGACTAATTTTCAGTTTATTTGTGGAATCATTCCAGTTTAGAAAAAGACAAGAGTACATAGCAAAAAAAATGGTAGAGTTTATATGATCTTACATTACAGGAATTTTTTCCTCCTATCTGTTGTTTCATAACAGAAGATAGGAAATCAAGGATCAATTCATTTATAAGGACCAGTTTCAAACACAATAACTGACATGCCATGACACTGACTCCTGGTTACCCTCAGTTTAACCATGTTCTTAAAGTGGAATCACTTCAGATTTCTTAGCTAATCCCATTTGTTATGGTGTGTGTATCGTAGGAGGGAGGGAGGGGGAGAGAGAGAGATGGTCATTTGCAAAGTGATTCTAACTTGCAAAAGTCTTTCTAGTCCAAAACATCCTAAGATTTGCTTAATATGACTTTGTGTACATTTAAACACTTAAATTGTCATTTTAAGGTTTTGTGTTTTTTTAAACATACCTGTTTAGTTTCTTATCCTTTTCTTTGGTATGGCTTTAATGACTGGATTATGATGGTCAGTTTGTAATGCCATGAATGAAAGATTTAGGACCGCTAAAATTAAGAACACTGCTTGGCGCCAGTAGACAAACAATGCACTCCCCAACTTGTTATCTCAGCCATACTAAGCTTTCACTTCTTACTTGCTTTCAAAGACTGTCGGTTCACCCATACGATCCAGTAAGTAGGAGGCACAATCTTCTCAAGAAGGTGTTTTGTATTTCCTGATTTTTTTGTGTATTACATTTGTCTATTCTGTAGCAAAGCTGAACTGAAATGCTTGAATTTGCAAAGCTTGAACTGGTTTGAAAAAGGATCTACTTCTATCAAGGTTTTGCAATAAAACACAGCATTGTTTTGGTATGAATTTTAAGAGTTTCAGTTAAATGATCATATTATGACTTTGTTTTATAATATTAACTCTTTAGAACCTTCATTGTTTATCTGGGAATAACCTTTACCAAAAAAGTTAACTTGATACAGAGCAAGGGAATGATATAATGTGAATGTATGTGTTCAGTTATAAAGATTCCTCACTCTTATATACCTGGAACAGAACAGACATCTTGTAACAAATACACACCATAATAAATTTTGTGCTCCTATCTCACAAGCTGCCAAAAGACCCCTACATGAAGCCAAGCGATTGAAGGTACAGCAATCCTTCTCAGATTATCAAACCCTTAAAACTGTGCCCATAAAATAATGTATTTCTTAAATGGTTTTGTGACAATTCATTGAACAGTCATGTGTTTTAATATGAGCTTTCCTGGAAATATGTACACTGAAGGGGGAACAACAATGACGTGTTTCTAAGCATTTGACTTCACTCAACTGCAGTACCATGCTGAAGCATAAGGACAGGGTATTTACTACTGGAAAAGGTAACTAAAAATGAAAACTCCACTTCTTTGATGGGAAAACTGCAGCTGCACTTGACTAAATATAAAACACTGCATTTTATTTTTGCATTAATATTTATGAGAGGTGTTAAGTGAATAAATAGTATCCTACAAATCAATTCAAGGCTTTGACTTACGAAAATTGGAGACTTCCTTGACCAGACTCTTGTAATGGTTTTCCTGTTGTTTATTGGCAACTCCAGGATGCTCAAAAATTGGGTAATAAAACTGCCATATCATATTTCTGAAAATTCAGAGAAAAAATAATCAATTGTATTTTATCTGTGGAAAATGGCTACAATTAAAATTTTAAAATTTCTTTACAACTCTAATTTAAAAAAAATAACACAAGCTATATTATGTAGGAAAGAAGAGAGCAGGAAACTTATTTGGAGAGTCACATTGTGTATTTTAGTCTTAAATTATTTGTAAATGACATCAGTCTGAAAATTACAGGAGGACTGCAGATAAAGTGCTTATTTTACCATAAAATGCATGGAGCATAATTTTGTATAGTCAGTCAGATCCAGTTTAAGTCTGCAGAATTCACAGAAAGAAGGAGAGAAGAATTTGGCACATACATATTGACAGGATCAATAAATTATGGTAAATATAGATGCATGCAAAATATATCCTGATCAAACTGGTAAATAACTCTACCTTTCCCAGTCTCCTCCATTGCAGAACACGTTTTGCATCCTCTCTGCTTCTCATGGTGAGAAGTTGTTATGATTCAAGGCCATGCTGTGGGCTGCTACTGAGACCTTTTGAGATTTTAAAGTAAAAGCTGAGGTATTAATTTCAGATTTATATCTCTGCCACTTTAATACTTGGTATTTGTACTGAAACGGTATCAAAGTAAACAATATTGCCATAGATATTTACTCATTTGAAATAGAAAACTCTCAAAAAATCATTCCAGACAAAAAAATTCCAAATCACTAATATAAAAACAAAATTTGATGCACCAACTAAAGATAGCATTTATTTAAATTATATTAGGGATCTCAGAATTACATTTGGGTTATTGTAAAATTTCATTACACCTCAATTTCTTTATGCAAACTTCTGTAATAAATACATAGATAAAACCAAATCCAGAAAAATGTACATAAATTGAGGATAAACTGTAAAACTTTTTTTCTAATATTAAGGTTTTTAATAACTGTCTCTAAGCAGCCCCACTGGAGCAGGGGGGTTGGACCAGATGACCTCCAGAAGTCCCTTCCAACTTCAGCTATTCTCTGAGTCTGTGATTTTGGCGAAATCCTTTGAGTGTGTTTTTAAATAAAGTCAGTTTTATTTTAGAGGCCTGAGCACATATAGCTCCCATTAACAGCAAACACGATCTGTTTGTGACTACCCTCTGAGTGGAACTGGATCACTTTTGTTTAGATCTCTGCTTAAACTTAACAGTTTAGGTTTGGAAATCTTCCTATGGAAGTAAATTACAGGAAGACAAACAAAATATTTCTTATTCATGTCCTCACCCTGGCAGGTATTCTTCTTCCATGCTTAGCTTGTCAAACATTAGAGAGTCTTTAGAGAAGCCTTTAGATTCAGCACTGCCTTAGGGTGTATGTACATTCAAGTTCAAAGTTTGAAAGCAGAAGGTGACTTTTCAATGAAAAAATGAACAATTAAAAAAACCCTTTAATAAGAAGATAAAAGTATATTTAGAGCCAATTCAGTGAAAGTGGCCATTTATTTTTAAATTCATCACTATGGCCTCTCCTCAATGTCTTTTCCCTTTTTTTCCCATTTCAATGTTTCTTCATCTCTTTTTTATTTTCGTACTTTAAAGTGCTGTGGTTTTATTGCTCTACTTTTGACTTGAGATTTAGTTTTCTGCAATAATCTTTCTGTAACTTGTTCTTATATCATGTCTCCTAGTCCTTTAATTAAAACCTTGATCATTGTTATTCACCATGAGACAAAGAGGAAGGGAAACTTTCATAGCAGCAACTGGAACACAAAGTTACAAAAAAAAAAACCCACCACCCAACTTTTTTTTTTTTTCCTAACCAAATGAGTATTCTTCTGGAGTTGCAAAATCACTCTGATTTTACCTCCTTTGTGTAGTTTCTTTCCTGCTCATTGATTGTTGCTGGGCTGAGTAATGGGAGTGGAGAGAGATGCCATTAACAGGGATCAGTGAGTGGAACAGTGGTAATTTTGGAAGTACAGGAATTTTCAGCCCACCTATTGAAATTAAGGTTTTCAAATGGAAACCAGGCTAAAGCCCTATGGAGAGCCTGAAGCAAGAATTGCTATGAGAGCTAATTTAGAATGAGAGGCACAGAAGGGGAGAAAAACAAGAGTCAAGTGTTTATATTAAGTGTTATTAAGCAAATACCTATCCAAATCACCTTCCCTACTATTTTACCATTAAAAGTCAATGAACCAATATGGGTATTAGTACTAATCTTCTGCAAAAGTGGAGTTATCTGGCTATGACAACAAATGATTAATTTTGCAACTCTTGCTCTTGCTGAGTAGTATTTGGAAATTCAAATTATTATAAGGGTTTCATGAAGAACTGACGTAATTTTATTCTAGTTGAACAGCTGTAAAAAACCCAATATTTACATCAATATTTACAATCTTTTTTTCCCAGTAAAAATGGCTTTCTTTAGAAATAGATCAGGTTAGAAAATGAATAGGTATTTTTTTTAATAGTGTTCCCATGTTTTGTGTAAAAGAGGTTATTCCCCAAATCCTGACTGCTGTGAATTTGTGCCGGCTGGCAGACAAGTAGTGTCGTGGTTTAGCCCCAGCCAGCAACTAAGCACCACGCAGCCACTCGCTCACTCCCCCTACCCCGATGGGATGGGGGAGAGAATCGGAGGAGTAAGAGTGAAAAAACCACTCCTGGGTTGAGATAAGAACAGTTTAATAACTGAAATAAGGTAAAATGATAATAATAATAATAATATAATCATGATAATAGTAATAACAATATACAAAGCAAGTGATGCACAATGAAATTGCTCACCACCCGCCGACCGATACCCAGACAGTTCCCGAGCAGCAATCGCTGCTCCCCAGCCAACCCCCCCCAGTTTATATACTGAGCATGATGTCATATGGTATGGAAGAGCTCTTTGGGCAGTTTGGGTCAACTGTTCTGTCTGTGCCCCCTCCCAGTTTCTTGTGCACCTGGCAGAGCAAGGGAAGCTGAAAAGTCCTTGACAAGCATAAGCAGTACTCAGCAACAACTAAACCATCAGTGTGTTATCAGCATTCTTCTCATCCTAAATCCAAAACACAGCACTGTACCTGCTACTAGGAAGAAAATTAACTCTATCCCAGCCGAAAACCAGGACAAGTAGCCACACAGCTGCTCACTCACACAGCCCCTTCAAGAAAATAGGAAGAAAGAGAGAAAGCAAACTCATGGGTTGAGATAAAGACAGGAAGACCACTTACCAATTACTGTCACTGGCAAAACAGGCTCAACTTGGGGAAAATTATAATTTATTACCTGTTAATATAAATATTTAATTACTGATTCGGGTATTGGGAAACAAAAAGAAGAAACAAACATTTACACACTGTCGTGGTTTAGCCCCAGCCAGCAACTAAGCACCACGCAGCCGCTCGCTCACTCCCCCTACCCCGATGGGATGGGGGAGAGAATCGGAGGAGTAAGAGTGAGAAACACTCCTGGGTTGAGATAAGAACAGTTTAATAATTGAAATAAAGTAAAATAGTAATGCTAATAGTAACAGTATAATAATGATAATAATAATAATGATACACAAAGCAAGTGATGCACAATGCAATTGCTCACCACCCGCCGACCGATACCCAGACAGTTCCCGGGCAGCGATCACTGCTCCCTGGCCACCCCCCCCAGTTTCTATACTGAGCATGACGTCATATGGTATGGAATAGCCCTTTGGGCAGTTTGGATCAACTATTCTGGCTGTGCCCCCTCCCAGCTTCTTGTGCACCTGGCAGAGCATGGGAAGCTGAAAAAGTCCTTGACTAGCATAAGCAGTACTCAGCAACAACTAAAAACATCAGCATGTTATCAACATTCTTCTCCTACTAAATCCAAAACACAGCACTATGCCTGCTGCTAGGAAGAAAATTAACTCTATCCCAGCCGAAACCAGGACAGTATCCACCCCTTATTCTATACCATCTACGTCATGCACAGGCCCTCCCCTTTCCAATGTGTTCTAATTAATCACCACCGCTTTCCCTATCTTGATATACACACAGATATCATTCCCTTCGTCTATGGCCCATCCCTCTAAAATGTCCATTGAGTTCATTTAGCCCATGACTTTGGGTTCCGTCTGTCATCACAGTCTTTCAGAGCAGGAGAGGTGGTGTGCAGTGTTGGACTGTTGCATGCTGAAAACAGTTCTCATTCCAACACGGTTTCATCAAAGTTCATTTTCATTAAGCTGGGCAATTCTTACTGCAATACCATTGATGCGGCATATAGCAATCATAATATATAGTATTATATACTTAATATTAACCTACTATATTATTATATTAACATGCAGTTAAGAGATAACATATAGTTAAGAGATAACATACAGTATTATAAAGCAATTAATATTATACAATTCAGTTCATTGGCTATTTTCACCCAAAATCAAATTCCCTTGAGGTACACATTGGGCTTCCCCATCCTTTCGCATCACCCACCAAGTGCACCCAGGTCCTTGAGCAAAAGCAATCCCACGAATGGGTTTGCCTTTGCCAGAGGGGGAAGTAACCCAGACTGTCTTCCCCAGCATATTTTTCATGTGCACTACAGGAACTTTATCTCATAGAATCATAGAATCATAGAATCATCTAGGTTGGAAAAGACCTTTAAGATCATCCAGTCCAACCATTAACCTACACTACCAAGCCCACTCTAGACTAATCAAGGGTAGACCAGACTAAACCATATCCCGAAGTGCCACATCTACCCGTTTTTTAAACGCCTCCAGGGATGGTGACTCCACCACCTCTCTGGGCAGCCTGTTCCAATGCCTGACCACCCTTTCCGTAAAGAAATTTTTCCTAATTTCCAGTCTAAACCTCCCCTTGCGCAGCTTAAGCCCATTTCCTCTCGTCCTATCGCTAGCTACTTGGGAGAAGAGACCAACACCCACCTCACTACAACCTCCTTTCAGGTAGTTGTAGAGAGCGATAAGGTCTCCCCTCAGCCTCCTCTTCTCCAGGCTAAACAACCCCAGTTCCCTCAGCCGCTCCTCATAAGACTTGTTCTCCAGACCCTTCACCAGCTTCGTTGCCCGCCTCTGAACACGCTCCAGCACCTCAATGTCTTTCTTGTAGTGAGGGGCCCAAAACTGGACACAGTATTCCAGGTGCGGCCTCACCAGCGCCGAGTACAGGGGGACAATCACCTCCCTGCTCCTGCTGGCCACACTATTCCTGATACAAGCCAGGATGCTGTTGGCCTTCTTGGCCACCTGGGCACACTGCTGGCTCATGTTCAGCCGGCTATCTACTAACACCCCCAGGTCCTTTTCGGCCAGGCAGCTTTCCAGCCACTCCTCCCCAAGCCTGTAGCGTTGCATGGGGTTGTTGTGACCGAAGTGCAGGACCCGGCACTTGGCCTTGTTGAACCTCATACAGTTGGCCACGGCCCATCGATCCAGTCTGTCCAGGTCCCTCTGCAGGGCCATCCTACCCTCGAGGAGATCGACACTCCCACCCAATTTGGTGTCGTCTGCAAACTTACTGAGGGTGCACTCGATCCCCTCATCCAGATCATTGATAAAGATATTGAACAAGACTGGCCCTAAAACAGAGCCCTGGGGAACACCGCTCGTGACCGGCCGCCAACTGGACTTAACACCATTTATCACTACTCTCTGGGCTCGGCCACCCAACCAGTTCTTTACCCAGCGAAGAGTATGCCTGTCTAAGCCGTGAGCTGCCAGCTTCCCGAGGAGGATATTATGCGAGACGGTGTCAAAAGCTTTGCTAAAGTCGAGGTAGATGACATCCACAGCCTTTCCATCATCTACCAGGCGGGTCACCAGGTCATAGAAGGAGATCAGGTTGGTCAAGCAGGACCTGCCTTTTGTGAACCCATGCTGGCTGGGCCTGATCCCCTGGTTGACCTGTACTTGCCTGTGGAGTTCGCTCAAGATGAACCTCTCCATAATCTTCCCCGGCACCGAGGTCAGGCTGACAGGCCTGTAGTTCCCCGGGTCCTCCTTCCAGCCCTTCTTGTAGATGGGCATCACATTGGCCAGCCTCCAGTCATCAGGGACCTCCCCTGTTAACCAGGACTGTTGATAGATGATGGAAAGTGGCTTGGCAAGCTCCTCTGCCAGCTCCCTCAGTACTCTTGGGTGGATCCCATCCGGCCCCATAGACTTGTGAGCGTCCAGGTGGCATAGCAGGTCATTAACTGCTTCCTCCTGGACTATGTGGGCTCCATTCTGGTCCCTATCCCTATCCTCTTGCTCAAGGGCCTGAGTACCCTGGGGATGACCGGTCTGGCTGTTGAACACAGAGGCAAAGAAGGCGTTAAGTACCTCAGCCTTTTCCTTGTCCTCGGTGACAATGTTCCCCCCCACATCCAGCAAAGAATGGAGATCCTCCTTGGCTCTCCTTTTATTGCTGATGTACTTATAAAAGCATTTTTTATTGTCTTTTACAGCACTGGCCAGATTGAGTTCTAGCTGGGCTTTTGCCTTTCTAATTTCCTCCCTGCAGGACCTAACAAGATCCCTGTACTCCTCCTGAGCTGCCCGCCCCTTCTGCCAAAGGCGGTAGACTCTCCTTTTTTCCCTGAGTCCCCGCAAAAGCTCCCTATTCAGCCAGGCCGGTCGATTTCCCCTCCGGTTGGTCTTACGACACACGGGGACAGCCCGCTCCTGCGCCCTTAAGACTTCCTTCTTGAAGAGGGCCCAGCCTTCCTGGACCCCTTTGCCCTTTAGGACCGCCTCCCAAGGGACTTTCCCAACCAGGGTCCTGAAGAGGCCAAAGTCTGCCCTCCGGAAGTCCATGGTAATAGTTTTGGTGCCCCTCCGCTTAGCATCACCCAAAATTGAGAACTTTATCATGTCGTGGTCGCTAAGCCCGAGACGGCCTCCGACCTCGACATTTCCCACAAGCCCTTCTCTGTTGGTAAACAGCAGGTCAAGCGGGGCACCTCCCCTGGTAGGCTTGCTTACCAGCTGCATTAGAAAGTTATCCCCCACATGCTCTAGGAACTTCCAAGACTGCTGCCTCTCTGCTGTGTGGTATTTCCAGCAGATGTCTGGCAAGTTGAAGTCCCCCACAAGAACAAGGGCTAGCGATTGCGACACTTCTGCCAGCCGCTTATAGAATGCCTCATCTACCTCTACCTCCTGGTTGGGTGGTCTATAGCAGACTCCCAACAGGACATCCGCCTTTCCAGCCTTCCCCCTCATCCTTACCCATAAGCATTCCACCTTGTCATCACCACTGTCAAGCTCTATGCAGTCGAAACACTCCCTAACATACAGAGCCACCCCACCGCCTTTCCTACCCTGCCTATCCCTTCTGAAGAGCTTATAGCCCTCCAGTGCAGCACTCCAGTCATGAGAGTCGTCCCACCACGTTTCCGTGATGGCGACTATGTCATAGCCATCCTGCTGCACAAGGGCCTCCAGCTCCTCCTGTTTGTTGCCCATGCTACGTGCATTGCTGTACATGCACTTAAGCTGGGCTGTCGATTTCGCCCCCAGCGTTGCCATGCCGCCCCTGGGCTCCTTACTAGCGGGCCTGTTTATATCCCCTTCCCCCTTCAAACCTAGTTTAAAGCCCTCTCAATGAGTCCCGCCAACTCTTGGGCGAGAATCTCCTTCTACAGTACGTAAAAGTTTTGATTGGGCAGGGCCAGCTCGATTGGCAGATCCCCTGGTGTTGACTAACCAGGTGGCTATTTTCACCCAAAATCAAATTCCCTTGAGGTACACATTGGGCTTCCCCATCCTTTCGCATCACCCACCAAGTGCACCCAGGTCCTTGAGCAAAAGCAATCCCACGAATGGGTTTGCCTTTGCCAGAGGGGGAAGTAACCCAGACTGTCTTCCCCAGCATATTTTTCATGTGCACTACAGGAACTTTATCTCCTTCTACAGTACGTAAAAGTTTTGATTGGGCAGGGCCAGCTCGATTGGCAGATCCCCTGGTGTTGACTAACCAGGTGGCTTTTGCTAAATGCATATCCCAAAGTTTAAACGTCCCACCACCCATTGCTCTCAGGGTAGTCTTTAACAATCCATTGTATCGCTCAATTTTCCCGGAGGCTGGTGCATGGTAGGGGATGTGATACACCCACTCAATGCCGTGCTCTTTGGCCCAGGTGTCTATGAGGTTGTTTCGGAAATGAGTCCCACTGTCTGACTCAATTCTTTCTGGGGTGCCATGTCGCCACAGGACTTGCTTTTCAAGGCCCAGGATGGTGTTCCGGGCGGTGGCATGGGGCACGGGATATGTTTCCAACCACCCAGTGGTTGCTTCCACCATGGTGAGCACATAGCGCTTGCCTTGGCGGGTCTGTGGGAGCGTGATGTAATCAATCTGCCAGGCCTCCCCATATTTATATTTCAGCCATCGTTCACTATACCCAAGGGGCTTGAACTGCTTGGCTTGCTTGATTGCAGCGCATGTTTCACACTCATGAATAACCTGTGCAATACTGTCCATAGTTAAGTCCACCCCTCGATCACGAGCCCATTTATACGTTGCATCCCTTCCTTGATGGCCTGAGGCGTCATGGGCCCACCGAGCTATAAATAATTCACCCTTATGTTGCCAGTCCAGATCCACCTGAGCCACTTCAATCTTAGCAGCCTGATCTACTTGCTGGTTGTTTTGATGTTCTTCAGTGGCCCGACTCTTAGGTACATGAGCATCTACATGACGAACTTTTACAACCAGGTTCTCTACCCGGGCAGCAATATCTTGCCACAATGCGGCAGCCCAGATTGGTTTGCCTCTGCGCTGCCAGTTGCTCTGCTTCCATTGCTGCAGCCACCCCCACAGGGCATTTGCCACCATCCATGACTCAGTATAGAGATAAAGGACTGGCCACTTTTCTCATTCAGCAATATCTAAAGCCAGCTGAATGGCTTTCACCTCTGCAAACTGACTCGACTCCCCTTCTCCTTCAGCAGTTTCTGCGACTTGTCGTATAGGACTCCATACAGCAGCTTTCCACCTCCGATGCTTTCCCACGAGACGACAGGACCCATCAGTGAACAGGGCATATTGCTTCTCATTTTCTGGCAATTTATTATACAGTGGGGCCTCCTCAGCACGTGTCACCTCCTCCTCTGGTGATATTCTAAGGTTTTTTCCTTCTGGCCAGTCCATGATCACTTCCAAGATTCCTGGGCGACTGGGGTTTCCTATTCGAGCCCGTTGTGTGATCAATGCAACCCACTTACTCCATGTAGCATCAGTTGCATGATGTGTAGAGGGGACCCTCCCTTTGAACATCCAGCCCAGCACCGGCAGTCGGGGTGCCAGCAGGAGCTGGGCTTCAGTACCAACCACTTCTGAAGCAGCTCGAACCCCTTCACATGTTGCCAGTATCTCCTTCTCAGTTGGAGTATAGCGGGCTTCGGATCCTCTGTATCCCCGACTCCAAAACCCTAGGGGTCGACCTCGAGTCTCCCCTGGTGCTTTCTGCCAGAGGCTCCAGGCAGGGCCATTCTCCCCGGCTGCAGTGTAGAGCACATTTTTAATATGCTGCTCTGCCCGGACTGGCCCAAGGGCTACTGCATGAACTATCTCACGTTTAATTTGTTCAAAGGCTTGTTGTTGCTCAGGGCCCCATTTGAATTCATTCTTCTTCCGGGTCACTTGATAGAGAGGGCTTACGATCTGGCTGTAGTTTGGAATATGCATTCTCCAAAAACCCACAATGCCTAAGAAAGCTTGTGTTTCCTTTTTGCTGGTTGGTGGGTACATAACTGTTATTTTGTTGATCACATCCATTGGGATCTGACGACGTCCATCTTGCCATTTTATTCCTAAAAACTGGATCTCCTGTGCAGGTCCCTTGACCTTACTCTGTTTTATGGCAAAACCAGCCTTCAGAAGGATTTGGACTATTTTCTTCCCCTTCTCAAAGACTTCTTCTGATGTGTTGCCCCACACAATGATGTCATCAATGTACTGCAGATGTTCTGGAGCTTCACCCTGTTCCAGTGCTGTCTGGATCAGTCCATGGCAAATGGTGGGGCTGTGCTTCCACCCCTGGGGTAGTCGGTTCCAGGTGTACTGAACACCCCTCCAGGTAAAAGCAAACTGGGGTCTGCACTCTGCTGCCAAAGGGATGGAGAAAAATGCATTAGCAATATCAATTGTGGCATACCACTTAGCTGCCTTTGACTCCAGTTCATATTGAAGTTCTAGCATGTCTGGCACGGCAGCACTCAGCGGCGGTGTAACTTCGTTCAGGCCACGATAGTCCACTGTCAGTCTCCACTCCCCATTAGACTTTCGCACTGGCCATATGGGACTGTTAAAGGGTGAGCGAGTCTTGCTGATCACTCCCTGGCTCTCCAGTCGACGAATCAGCTTATGGATGGGAATCAGGGAGTCTCGGTTGGTGCAATATTGCCGCCTGTGCACAGTTGTGGTAGCAATCGGCACCTGTTGTTCCTCAACCTTCAGCAACCCCACAACAGAAGGGTCCTCCGAGAGACCGGGCCAGGTGGACAACTGTTTAATTTCCTCTGTCTCCAAAGCAGCTATACCAAAAGCCCACCGGTACCCTTTTGGGTCCTTGAAATACCCTCTCCTGAGGTAGTCTATGCCAAGGATGCACGGAGCCTCTGGGCCAGTCACAATGGGGTGCTTTTGCCACTCATTCCCAGTTAGGCTCACTTCAGCTTCCAGTACAGTTAGCTGTTGGGATCCCCCTGTCACTCCAGAAATACAAATGGGTTCTGCCCCTCTATAGTTTGATGGCATTAGCGTGCACTGTGCACCAGTGTCCACTAGAGCCTTATACTCCTGTGGGTCTGACGTTCCGGGCCATCGAATCCACACAGTCCAGTAAACCCGGTTGTCCCTTTCCTCCACCTGGCTGGAGGCAGGGCCCCTCTAACACTGGTCACAGTATTCGCGGTTCACTTCCTGTAAATGTGAATCAAGAGTCTCTTGATTAAGACTGGAAGTAAAATTAGCCCTTTTACTCTGTCTGGGGAACTGCTCACTGGAAAGTGGAGCTGCAATTTTCCTGGGAGAACCGCCTTTTCTAATAGTTTTTCCTTGCAACTCACGCACCCGTGCCTCTAAGGTTGAGGTGGGTTTTCCATCCCACTTTCTCATGTCCTCTCTGTGGTCACGCAGGTAAAACCCCAGGGTGCCCCGTGGTGTGTATCCTCTATATCCTCTCTCTTGAGCATAGGGACGTTGACTCCTAATGGCTGAGACACTGGTCCGTGCAGGTGGGGAGTAGGACAGATCCTCTCTGAGTTGTTGGAACTCTTGGCACAGTTTTTCCACAGCCGAGACACAGGCCCGTAGGGAGGAAGAGAGCTTTTCTTCGTAGTCCCGGAGTTCTCTAGCCACTTCATCCACCGTTGGTGCCTCGTCGTCTTTCCAGGCTAGTATTGCCAACGAGTTGGAATACGATGCTGGTGCGCTCCGTACCACCTTCCGCCACATGGATTGTGTGCACCTGACTTCATCTGGGTCTTTGGTTAACTGCTCATCATTCAGGTCACTGTAAATCACCTCCAGCACGCCTAATTCCCTCAGGTACTGGATACCTTTCTCTATGGTGGTCCATTTGCTTGGGCAGTATAAAACATCCTCCTTGTAGGGATACCTTTCCTTCACGCTTGACAGAAGTCGCCTCCAGAGGCTGAGCGGTTTTGCCCCTTTTCCAATTGCTTTGTCAATGCCCCCTTCCCTGGAAAGGGATCCCAGCTGCTTGGCTTCCCTACCCTCTAAATCCAGGCTACTGGCCCCGTTATCCCAGCATCGGAGCAGCCAGGTGATGATGTGCTCGCCTGGATGACGACCGAAATCTTTTCGCATATCTCGCAGCTCACTCAGGGATAGGGATCGGGTGGTCACCATCTCATTTATGGGTTCTTCCTCCTCTGGTTCTCGTGATGGCCCTGGTTCATCTTCATCCCTTACTAAACGAACTGATTTCCTCGTGTATTTTTTCTTCTGTATAGGGGCAACTGATACCGGCGCAGGTTGGTTCTCTGGTTTAGCCGCAGTGTCTGTCACTGGGGTTTGAGTAGCCGCAGTGCCCATGGCTGTGGTTTGAGTAGCCGCAGTGCTCATGGCTGTGGCTGGAGTAGCCACAGTGCCTGGGGCAGGGGTTTGAGTAGCTGCAAGGCCTGTAGTGGGGGTTGGAGTAGCCGCAGGGCCTGTAGTGGGGGTTGGAGTAGCCACAGTGCAAGTTGTTTTGTCATCAGATCCAGAGACCTTCTCTTTCTTTTGAGGGTACTGATTAGTGTTGGCCACGGCTCGATAGGCATGGGCCAGTCCCCAGCATGTTGCAATGATTTGTGTCTCTCTGGAGCTACCAGGGTGACAACATACTTCTTCCAAATACTTTACTAATTCTTCAGGATTCTGCACTTGTTCAGGGGTGAAGTTCCAAAACACTGGAGGTCCCCACTGCCCTAGGTACTTGCGCATACGATCCCACACACCCTGCCACTCATAACTATCCAGCCTTGGGGTAGATCTCTGGATGGTATTTTTAAACTGCTTACTGACCTTTATCAAAAAGGAAACAGCATTCCCAAGAATTATCAATAGAAGTATCTTAACTGCCCAGGGGTGTTCAAGATACTGGAAAGTTGTTGTAATGAAGGAGGAAACATCATAGAAGAAAGCAGCAAAGGTGCCATTCTGTATTTCCTCCACAACAAGCCTCTCGGAGTAAGAAGTATAATTGCTAACTCTCTCTATGAGGTAGTACCCGAAGTACAGTAGTGACTTCTGTATGAAACCCAAATACCAAAGAATGCTCAAGGTCAGGGTTTTGATAAGGAGCCTCCCAAGCAAAAGATCATGAATCACTGCAGAGCATAGCACACTACACAAACTGACAGCAAGCTTTAACGCGTGCTGCAAAAAAAAGAACATGGTGCAGATCAGAAGAACTACTATCGTGACCGGCAACTGTTAACAGACTCCTTAATACACTCTGGTTAATCTGTTGTTATCTCAAACCCTTCGTGCCCCACGTTGGGCGCCAAAAAGGACTGTCGTGGTTTAGCCCCAGCCAGCAACTAAGCACCACGCAGCCGCTCGCTCACTCCCCCTACCCCGATGGGATGGGGGAGAGAATCGGAGGAGTAAGAGTGAGAAACACTCCTGGGTTGAGATAAGAACAGTTTAATAATTGAAATAAAGTAAAATAATAATGCTAATAGTAACAGTATAATAATGATAATAATAATAATGATACACGAAGCAAGTGATGCACAATGCAATTGCTCACCACCCGCCGACCGATACCCAGACAGTTCCCGAGCAGCGATCGCTGCTCCCCAGCCAACCCCCCCCAGTTTCTATACTGAGCATGACGTCATATGGTATGGAATAGCCCTTTGGGCAGTTTGGATCAACTATTCTGGCTGTGCCCCCTCCCAGTTTCTTGTGCGCCTGGCAGAGCATGGGAAGCTGAAAAAGTCCTTGACCAGCATAAGCAGTACTCAGCAACAACTAAAAACATCAGCATGTTATCAACATTCTTCTCCTACTAAATCCAAACCACAGCACTATGCCTGCTGCTAGGAAGAAAATCAACTCTATCCCAGCCGAAACCAGGACACACACTTAGGGAAAGCACCTCCCCCCCACTTTTTGCAGGCTCAGCTTCACTCCACCCCAGATTCTTCTCCTCCCCTCCATGTTATCCCCAGTCCCTTCACTGAGGCACTGAGCAGCCCTGGGGGGTTGGGGTTGGGACCTAGAGGTTTCTCTCTGTGGCTCCTGCCTTCTCACTCTGCTCCTGCATGGACCTTTCATAGGCTGCAGTCCCTTGGGGGTATGCCAGCTCTGCCATGGAGCGCCTCCTCCACCATGGACCACCTCCTCCAACCTTGGTGTTGCCCCTGCTGTTTCCCTCTGACTCCCTCCTCCTCTCTCCCTCCGGTGTTTTCTGCCCTTTCTTAAATACATTTTCACAGAGGTGCCACCAGCATCACTGACAGGCTTGGCTGTGAGCTGTGGTGGGTCCGTTGGAGCCAGCTGGAACTGGCTGTGTCTGGCATGGGGCAGCCCCGGCCTCTCCTCAGAGAGGCCACCCCTGCAGCCCCCCAGCTACCAAAATGTGGACATGGACACCCAATACACTAACTAATACATCTTAAGGTATTATATAAAAGAATAACCAAAAGAATAGACATTTTAGGAACAAATATACTGTTAAGAAAATAAAATAAAGATAGAATAAAGCAGAGTTAGCTCCTAAAGCTGTAACTGTAGCAACAAGTCCCAGGCAAAATCCTGGAGGCATATGCAGGATTATATGATGTGTAGGAAGTGGCTATATTACCTCAGTAAGCTCCTGTGTTGTGATGGTTATCAGACAGAAATGTCTTGTCTACTTGAGCTAACAGAAGAAAGGGCTGATGGAGGAAAAGGATAAGCAGAGGCTTCTGGCAGCAGTTTGGGGACAGAGGGCTGACTGCCCCGAGACCTTGGTGACGTGCGCTCCAGTAATACAGCCATACAGACCTTGGGCAGATTTCTTAAAATGGTTCCATATCACATTTTTTACTTTTGTAGACTGCAGGTAGTAGTTTCTTCTCTCGTGCAATTAATGAGAGACTAATCCTATTAAAACTGCCTTGGACAGAATGCATGGGTATACAGGATAAGTAGGTTATAACTTTATTAAGAATCAGGGAACTATCCAACAGTAATTTTTCCTGCACACATAATCCCACCTCTCCTGCTGTCATGAATAATAATAAGAAAACTGACTGAGGCAGAACAACATTTCTGCAACTGACCATCCCGTCTGTCTCCTTTCAAACTGTTTTTGCAGTGTAAGAATGTGCTGTTTATTACCTCTGGGAGCTGGATTAAGGTTATTGCTTTGCTGTACTGTGTAAAACTGGCTGATGGTCTGATAAAATTATTGGTCATGAGACCAATCTTGTATTTGTACTCAGCATTGCCATCACCTCTGTACTTCAGGAGCCATCTATCAGAAATTACTAATAATTACACTTTTTACTTTTTCTACTCAGAGAGCCAACCTATGGGGGAGACATCTTCCTCCATCTTCCCCTTCTTCTCCAGCCTAATTACAACAGCTCTTGAAATTTTGAATATCCTTGGGATGTTCAAACCAGCATGTTCCAATTGCTATGTCTCCTGAATGTGTGTCAGGTCTTGCTTAGGGTTAAACAACTATTTAAGAATATTGTAGTTACTCCAAACCCCACGACAGGCACTGTGGCTACTCAAACCCCGGTGAAAGGCACTGCAGCTGAACCAGAGTACTAACCCATGTTTGTATCAGTCGCCCACATACACAAGAAGAAATAATGCAAGCTAAAGTCAGCTCATTTAGAAAGGGATGATGAAAAAACAGGGCCATCACAAGGACAGGAGGAGGAAGAGGAAGAACTTGTAAATGAGACGGAAACCACACAATCCTTATCCTTGAGTGAGCTGCAAGATATGCAAAAAGATTTCAGCTGTCAACCAGGCGAGCACATCATCACCTGGCTGCTCCGATGCTGAGATAAGGGGGCCAGCAGCCTGAAATTAGAGGGTAAGGAAGACAAACAGCTGGGATCCCTTTCTAGGGAAGGGGGCATTGACAAAGCAATTGGAAAAGGAAACACAAGCTTTCTTAGGCATTGTGGGTTTTTGGAGAATGCATATTCCAAATTACAGCCAGATCGTAAGCCCTCTCTACCAGGTGACCTGGAAGAAGAACGACTTCAAATGGGGCCCTGAGCAACAACAAGCCTTTGAACAAATTAAACGGGAGATAGTTCATGCAGTAGCCCTTGGGCCAGTCCGGGCAGGGCAGGATATTAAAAATGTGCTCTACACTGCAGCCGGGGAGAATGGCCCTACCTGGAGCCTCTGGCAGAAAGCACCAGGGGAGACTCGAGGTCGACCCCTAGGGTTTTGGAGTCGGGGATACAGAGGATCCGAAGCCCGCTATACTCCAACTGAGAAAGAGATATTGGCAGCATATGAAGGGGTTCAAGCTACTTTGGAAGTGGTTAGTACTGAAGCCCAGCTCCTGCTGGCACCCCGACTGCCGGTGTTGGGCTGGATGTTCAAAGGGAGGGTCCCCTCTACACATCATGCAACTGATGCTACATGGAGTAAGTGGGTTGCAGTGACCACACAACGGGCTCGAATAGGAAACCCCAGTCGCCCAGGAATCTTGGAAGTGATCATGGACTGGCCAGAAGGCAAAAACTTCAGAATATCACCAGAGGAGGAGGTGACACGTGCTGAAGAGGCCCCACTGTATAATAAATTGCCAGAAAATGAAAAGCAATATGCCCTGTTCACTGATGGGTCCTGTCGTCTTGTGGGAAAGCATCGGAGGTGGAAAGCTGCTGTATGGAGTCCTATACGACAAGTCGCAGAAACTGCTGAAGGAGAAGGGGAGTCGAGTCAGTTTGCAGAGGTGAAAGCCATCCAGCTGGCTTTAGATATTGCTGACCAAGAAAAGTGGCCAGTCCTTTATCTCTGTACTGTCTCATGGATGGTGGCAAATGCCCTGTGGGGGTGGCTGCAGCAATGGAAGCAGAGCAACTGGCAGCGCAGAGGCACACCCATCTGGGCTGCTGCATTGTGGCAAGATATTGCTGCCCGGGTAGAGAACCTGGTTGTAAAAGTTCGTCATGTAGATGGTCACGTACCCAAGAGTGTGGCCGCTGAAGAACATCAAAACAACCAGCAGGTAGATCAGGCTGCTAAGATTGAAGTGGCTCAGGTGGATCTGGACTGGCAACATAAGGGCGAATTATTTATAGCTTGGTGGGCCCATGACGCCTCAGGCCATCAAGGAAGGGATGCAACATATAGATGGGCTCGTGATCGAGGGGTGGACTTAACTATGGACAGTATTGCACAGGTTATCCATGAATGTGAAACAAGCGCTGCAATCAAGCAAGCCAAGCAGTTCAAGCCCCTCGGGTATAGTGAACGATGGCTGAAATATAAATATGGGGAGGCCTGGCAGATTGATTACATCACGCTCCCACAGACCCGCCAAGGCAAGCGCTATGTGCTCACCATGGTGGAAGCAACCACTGGGTGGTTGGAAACATATCCCGTGCCCCATGCCACCGCCCGGAACACCATCCTGGGCCTTGAAAAGCAAGTCCTGTGGCGACATGGCACCCCAGAAAGAATTGAGTCAGACAACGGGACTCATTTCCGAAACAACCTTATAGACACCTGGGCCAAAGAGAATGGCATTGAGTGGGTGTATCACATCCCTTACCATGCACCAGCCTCTGGGAAAATCGAACGATACAATGGGCTGTTAAAGCCTACCCTGAGAGCAATGGGTGGTGGGACATTCACACATTGGGATACACATTTAGCAAAAGCCACCTGGTTAGTCAACACCAGGGGATCTGCCAATCGAGCTGGCCCTGCCCAATCAAAACTTCTACGTACTGTAGAAGGAGATAAAGTCCCTGTAGTGCACATAAAAAATATGCTGGGGAAGACAGTCTGAGTTACTCCCCCCTTGGGCAAAGGCAAACCCATCCATGGGACTGCTCTTGCTCAGAGCCTGGGTGCATTTGGTGGGTATTGCAAAAGGATGGGGAAGCCCAATGTGTACCTCAAGGAGATTTGATTTTGGGTGAAAATAGCCAATGAACTGAATGGTATGATGTTCATTGCTATATAATACTGTATGTCATCTCTCTTATGTTTGCTACATGCCACATCAACGGTATTACAGTAAGAATCACCCAGATTAATGAAGAATGAACTTTGATGAAACCGAGCAAATTGCATCTCTCCTGCTCTGAAAGACTGATGGAGCCCAAAGTCATGGACCGAATGAACTCAGCGGATATTTTAGAGGGATGGTCCATAGACGAAGGGAATGATACCTGTGTGTAAATATCAAAAGACCGGAAAAGTGGTGGTTATTAATTGAAATGTATTGGAAAGTGTAGGACCTATGTGTGACGTAGATGGTATAGAATGAAGTGTGGATACTGTCCTGGTTTTGGCTAGGATAGAGTTAATTTTCTTCCTAGCAGCTGGCATAGTGCTGTGTTCTGGATTTAGTAGGAGAAGAATACTGATAACACACTGATGGTTTAGTTGTTGCTAAGTACTGCTTATGCTTGTCAAGGACTTTTCAGCTTCCCATGCTCTGCCAGGGGCACAAGAAACTGGGAGGGGGCACAGCCAGAATAGTTGATCCAAACTGCCCAAAGGGCTATTCCATACCATGTGACATCATGCTCAGTATAGAAATTGGGGGGGGGGTTGGCCGGGGGGCAGCAATCGCTGCTCAGGGACTGGCTGGGTATCAGTTGGCGGGTGGTGAGCAATTGCATTGTGCATCACTTGCTTTGTATATTCTTTTATCGTTGTTATTATTATTATTACTTTCTCTTCCTCTGCTGTCCTATTAAACTGCCTTTATCTCAACCCACATGTTTTACTTTTTTTCCGATTCTCTCCCCCATCCCACTGGAGGCCAGGAGGGTGAGCGAGCGGCTGTGTGGTGCTTGGTTGCCGACTGGGGTTAAACCACGACAACTTCTATCTAAAATAAAGCTATACACCTGTCAAGTTGAGATAGAAGGCATTTTAAAGCTTATGCTGGCTATTATGTCCCCCTTTTGCTGAGAAGGAAGTAAAAGAATTCATTCAGTGTAGAATAATTGAGCCACAGTGCAAAGAAAAACTCTTTCTATATCTCCAAATCTCTGTCTTCAGATTGAGTTTATAGTTCTGCAAAGTGTACATATAAGAATGGAGGGAGGGAGGGGGAGAAAGAGAGAGAGAGTTAATTGCTTGTTATTTTGGTCTTGAAGTAATACAGATTTGTATTGAGGGACTGTATACTATATATTCTAAAATACGAAAGAGTGGAGAAGGAGAGACAGGGGGGAGGGAGAGAAAGAGAGAGTCTTTGCAGAGAGGTAGTTACAGTTTGTTCCAGATTAAAATTTTTTTTACGGAATTATAGTTGTTACCAGTGACTGTATCCTATTCAAGGGCATTTGAAATTTCATTACATGAATATTTTTTCAAGCCATAATTTACAACTTGCCTTATTAGTTGTAATGTAGCACAGTTCTGATTCATCACTTATTGATTGATAGTAACTTTGACATGTTAAGACACAATCTAGCACATATCACGTATGTAAACTATTTTTATATAATGAAGGGCATTCTAGTTCAACACAAGTCAATATAATGTTGCCAATATAATGGATAGCAAGTAATTAAAACAGCTGGTTTTCCAATATAAAGCTTTTTTTCCTTCTGTTCTGTTTCTATTTTTATAGGAAATTGTGTGATTTACACTCTGGCAGTGTCATGAATGCAGGTTTGTGAATCCTGCTGATTATGTTGATTCACTATGAATGAGTGACTTTACACAGTTTGATTTAGTAAAAGTTAGAGTTTACTTATAGCGAATTGCAGAATTTGATTATAGTATTTTTAATAGCACTCAATCATCAATGATTAATAAAGTGATTAGACAAAATTGATCAGTGAGTTACAGATTCGAAGATGGCAAGGTTCACTCTATTACTACACAGAAGCACATAAAAGAGAATTAAAGCACAACAAGTTAAGATGATTCATAAAAGCATTGCGTATATATGGACTAAAGGTAAAAAAGGGGGGGGGGGGGCGAAAGGGAACCCTCCCGTTGAGTCACAAGGTTCAGACTAGACCCCCTTGCTTTCTAGACTCCTTCTCAGAGAGGAGCCTAGGTGTGGCTGGGCCCACTCCTAGTCTCAGACTTGGTCAACAGTTTATAAGAGTAATGCTATAAGAATAGTACAGCAATATAAAACTCCTTTTAAAATTAAATCATACATCTACAAACTACTTAAATTGATTTATGCATGCAACTTACAACTATAAATGCATATATGAAAATAGTATACCTGTTAAAAATTCCCCTCGAGTTTAGTGAAATACTCACGTCTAATGCCTTGGCATTTCTCAACGGGCGAGAGTAGAGTCTCGAGGAGTGAAGAATATCAGCAGCCCAGGCTCCGTTCTCGATCTCCAGCAATGGAGTTCTGGTGGCAGCAGACTTTCGGAGTCTGCTAGTGTTCGCTGACTCTGAGGGACATTTCGATCAGAGGGAGATGCTGCTGCGGCCCGTGGCGGTCCAGGAGAGCTCAAAGGGCCTCACTTAGGACTGCTGTTTTATAGGATTGTGAGATGATTGACTTTAATCACCAGTAAATTTCCATCCGAGCCACAATTCGGGTTGGCTTGTTGCTGGAATTCCAGCAGTGATGATACCACCCTGTTTCAAGGCTGTCCGGGGTAGCTGTTTGTTCTCGTTCCCCTCGTTAGCCATAATATGAATGTTGATAAGAACAGGGCCGCTCTCTGCTCCAGCCATGTAGGAGTTTCTGGTACAATTAAGGAGCGCTTAACTGACCAACTCTCTACGCAAAAGCTGCTGCCTGAGAATTCCTGAGATTGTAAAGCAGACGAAGTAAAGGGGAAAAACAGGACAGACAGAAAAAAAAAACAGGGGCAGGGGGAAGATGTACCACCACACAGATGCATGCTCGCCTGATGTACCAACTCAGAATGAGTATAGCACTTCATCCTTTGGACCCTTTACATAAACTATACTGGCTATGAGTGAAATGATGTAATGTATCAACCTCTGTCTTGCCCCCTTTTAATCCACAGACTTAAAAAATAAACGTAGGAAAATTAATGCAAAAATGTGTTTATGCACCATCAAACTTACAAATCTGAAATCTTCAAAAATCAAGGATTGTAAAAGCTGAAGTTTCAACAGCAGTATAAATTTGGCTACAAGAATCACGCTGGCTTTTCTGTTTCTGCATGCATGTACACTAAAGAATTCTTTATTGACCTAAAAGAAAACATACATGGTGTATTTAAATCTATGCATCTGTACATGTGCAATATCACAAAGTTAGAAATGCTGTGGGAAAATGAATAGAATTTTTCTTTTGTCTTCTGTGCAATAAACTTCTGAAACACTAATTATTATTAATTGTCAGTAATTTCATCAGTTGGTTGCCTACAGAACAGTGGGCAAACCCTTGTTCCATGGAACATGCAGCAAACACAGGCCAGCATTTATTTGTTCATTTCAGCTCACTCTCTGATGCTCTCTCACTTACTTGCTGACATTATTTCTTGGCCCCAAAACACATTTGTCATGTGCTTGGAATTTTTTTTTTCTCAGCAGAAAACCAACATGTTTATGGCATATTCCAGGACAAAGTTCTGGAGAAAAAACACTGGAGTCACTTAAAAGCTCACAAAAGAAATTTTGCTGAGTATTGTAACATTTTTACTGGACGAATATGTGACATACTGTTTTGGAGGAAGAAAATCATAACAACTTCTTATTATGTTTTCATTAAGTTGCATTAACAGAGTTTTTGTAATGGATAGTTCTCTCCTTAGTCTTGTTTCTATTAGCAGTCCTCTCTGTCACTGAGGGGGTATTGGGTGTAATTCTGTTTTCTTCAAAATGATCAGCACAACCACAACCAGCATAATTCATTCCAGGATTAAACCCATCAGGGTTAGTGAAGGCATTTCCAAGACACAGAATTGCCGTACCTAAGTAGACTTTCTTGTAAATGCCACTCTTTGAATAATGGTCATCTTTATCACAACTACAGGGAAATTTAGGTTCACAGAAGTCAGAATTAACCCTTAGCTTGTCTTTGTACATGAACAAATTCTTCTAGTAAATCAATCTGTTTCATGCAGAATAAGGACCGTTATTTTCACTCCAAGGACATTTTATTCTTACTCAAAATTTGCAAGCTCTAAACAATTAGATGATTTTTCCTCTCGAGCATAGAAATAACATCTAAAAAATGTCTTAAACCCCCCATTTCACTCTGCTTTGGTAATTAGACAATTAGCAAATACAGAAAGTTAGGACAAGTTGTGGCTCACAGCTAAAATAAAGAAACCAAGCTATTTAATCTAGAACATTTAAGTTGCTAAAAGCACCTCATGCAGGCCCATGTTTAAAACTTCAGAATTCAAGCGAGTCTTTCCACTGACTTCAGTAAGCTTCAGTTCAAGTCCATATGGAGAATATGCCCCTCTAAATAAAACTATTTCACTTCTGTCATGACATTGTAGTAGTCACTGTACTTTTTTCAGACATTGTTTGGTAAATCTTACCATAATATTTCTGTCTAAGTAAGTTCCCATTTTAGTCTAATATTTAGAGAATCTTTTTTTCTATTTGCAATGTATCACATAAACATATATTATGCTAGGATATGGGCTTAAAGGGTCAGCAGTGTTTTAAAAACAGTTGTCAATCTCATGTAAAACACCTGCTCTAAAGTCCTGTTTCCCTCCTTTTCTCCCTTCACCCTCTTATTTTTTGCTAAAATAGTTTCAACATCAGTACCACAAGCATACTATGGTTTCTTTTCCTCTGCCTTTAAAATGCTGCCATACAAGAATACAGTAATTTTAAACTGCTAGGCTTTAGAAATAAAAACTGAATTAACTTTCCAATTCACATTTCCATTTTTAACTAACCTTAAATCTAGGAGAAATAAACACACAGAAAATAATGAAGAGGTAGCTTTAAAGAGCTGTAAAAGGATTTACACTATATTAATAAAACTTCAATGATTGTTTAGAAAGCAAAAATACAATAACTAGAGCTTTATAGCTCTAGAACTGTAATTGGAGCCGCAGTGAAAAATTCAGGAGACCTTTACACCCTTAATAAGCTTTGGAACCAAGCTTTAGAAGTCATGAGCAAAATAGCACTCTCTCATGAACAATTAACATAAAAACCCCTGTACTGTTTACCTAGTGAGCTATCTGAAAATTTCACAAGCCAATTTGGATCTCAGAATGAGCAGAGCTTCTGAAACAATGCAATTATCTTCAGAAGGCCTAATGAGAGAACTCTTTCAAATCTCATTCAAACAATTGGTATATGAACTGAAAAAAGCATACAAAATTAAATGCTGAGAGAACAAGTAAATGTTTTTATTTCTTTCTCTGTTGGTTGAGAGGGAAACAGGAAGGAAAACAAGGAGGAGAGGTGGTAAGATCCTAAAATACTTAAAGATTTTAGGTACTGGGTCATCTGTGAATAATTTGTATTTGCTGAGTAAGCAGAGGCAATTCTAAAAATAAGTTGCTGGAAACTAACCTTCCCATCAAAAATATGTCAGTTAGGTCATAAAAAATAAAGTGATTGTGACAATAATAGTTCCTGAATTATATAGTGAATACTCAGAAGATATTTGGGTTACTTCAGGTGGAGTTTAACGTGACAGAAAAGACTTTATTGATCACATAGTCACTATCCATCCTTTTATCCATATAGCAAATCATGCTCCAAGCCAATTTGCAAAGCAGTAATCTCAGAAATAATATCAGAATATGCAAGACGTTTGATGGTATGACAGGTAAAATTTCTTCTTTATCATAAATCATAGAATCATAGAATATCTCAAGTTGGAAGGGACCCATAAGGATCATCGA
Source organism: Pelecanus crispus (assembly GCF_030463565.1). Taxonomy (NCBI): domain Eukaryota; kingdom Metazoa; phylum Chordata; class Aves; order Pelecaniformes; family Pelecanidae; genus Pelecanus; species Pelecanus crispus. The sequence continues at coordinate 8,631,505 of NC_134675.1, forward strand.
GCCCAATTCCCTGCTCCTCACAGGACTACCTAAAACTAAACCATATGACTAAGGGCATCGTCCAGATGCTCCTTGAACTCTCACGGGCTTTGTGCCATGACCACTTCCCTGGGGAGCCTGTTCCAGTGACCGAACACCCTCTCAGTGAAGAACCTTTTCCTAATGTCCAATCTGAACTTCCCCTGACGAAGCTTCATCCCATTTCCTTGTGTCCTATTGCTGGTCACCAGAGAGAGATCAGCACCTCCCCCTCTGCTGCCCCCCTTGAGGAAGTTGTAGACTGCGATGAGGTCACCCCTCAGCCTTCTCTTCTCCAAGCTGAACAAACCAAGTGGCCTCAGCTGCTCCTCATAAGTCTTGCCCTCGAGGCCTTTCACCATCTTGGTCGCCCTCCTCTGGACACACTCTAATAGTCTGATGTCCTTCTTATATTGAGGCGCCCCACACTGCACACAGCACTCGAGGTGGGGCTGCACCAGTGCAGCGTAGAGTGGGACAATCACCTCCCTCGACTGGCTAGCGATGCTGTGCTCGATGCACCCCAGGACATGGTTGGCCCTTTTGGCTGTCAGGGCACATTGTTGACTCATATTCAACTTGCCATCGACCCCCAGATCTCTTTCTGCGGGGCTGCTCTCCAGCCTCTCGTCCCCCAATTTGGATGTATAACCAGGATTACCCCATCCCAGGTGGAGAATCCGGCACTTGCTCTTGTTAAATGTCATGCGGTTGGTGATTGCCCAGCTCTCTAGTCTATCCAGATCTCTCTGTAAGGCCTCTCTACCCTCGAGGGAGTCCACAGCTCCTCCTCGTTTAGTATCATCGGCAAACTTACTTAATGTACATTCAGCTCCTGCGCCCAGATCATTTATAAATACATTAAAGAGCACTGGCCCTAAAATTGAGCCCTGGGGAACCCCACTGGTGACTGGCCGCCAGCCTGATGTAGCCCCATTTACTATAACCCTTTGAGCTTGACCCATCAGCCAATTGTTCACCCATCATATTATGGACTTGTCTACCTGTGTGGTGGACATCTTGTCCAGAAGGATACTGTGAGACACAGTATCAAAAGCTTTGCTAAATCCAAAAACCCCACATCTACTGGTTTCCCCCGGTCAACTAGATGGGTGACCTTGTCATAAAAGGAAATTAAGTTGGTTAAGCAGGACTTTCCCCTTGTGAACCCGTGCTGGCTATGACCAATGACTACATTGTCTCTCAGGAGTTTTTCAGTAACTCCCAGAATAACCTTCTCCCTAATTTTACCAGGCACTGAAGTGAGACTGACAGGCCTGTAATTACCAGGGTCTTCCTTCTTACCCTTCTTGAAAATTGGGACAACATTTGCCAGCTTCCAGTCGACTGGGACCTCTCCAGGTTCCCAAGACCTTTGGAAAATAATGGAGAGAGGTCCCGCAATAACATCGGCCAGCTCTTTCAGTACCCTGGGATGAATTCCATCTGGCCCCAAAGATTTATGCGCATCCAGCTGGAGCAGCAAGTCTCGAACAAGTTCAGAGTCGACTGGGAGTTTATCATCCCCCCAGCCATGGT